>NW_019723915.1:39706-55776 GCF_002891405.2 Cryptotermes secundus | reverse complement strand
CACGATTCGAATGTGTTTCGAGTAGTGATCTCAGATCTGTTGAGGAAACCCATGGTCTTACAGTGAAGCTGTGACGTCACAGAATACCGGAAGATGAATTTTGGAGTGGGGTTTTACCATCCGTAGCTGCAGCCATGTTCACGCGAATCTATATTGTGTAACGTTATCATATTCAGTGAATGGCTGAGTGTCAGTTTTTATTGCATTTAAAATTGATTTTCTGTTACGGGCCGTCATAATAACACGCTATTTGTGACAGATATTGGTGTCAGGATTAGGATTAGCAGTCAAAACAGAATCACTGATGAGTCACAGTATGAATACAATATTAGCCTTTTTTATTACGAGAGAAGAAGAGCGAGGAAGTTCCAGGCATCTGCCGTCAGATGTCAGTGCAGACTAATTTCATTTGTATCTTGTCGAGAGAGCTACAGCTCTTTTTATTTTTCACATGAACCCATAAATACTTCAGATCTTGACGTCAGGGGTTCGGGTGGGGGGGGGGAAGTGTGGAATATAAAACATTACTGAGCTCGCTGGCTATAGCCCATATCGGCGCTGCATATAAAAATCAAGAGGGCTCGCTAGCCAGCTTATTTCGAAGATGCAGCACATCGGACATTATGACGATGGATATTCGTAACGGAAATTCAAATTCCGCTGCTGCCCCCCGTGCGATCCCTTGACCCCATGGAGCGTGAAGAATGGTCAGCAACGAGTTTTTACGCTTTTCTTTTCGTTCACTCTTTCTTTATTCTGTCGTTTTTCTCTGTGTTGCCTCTCTATTATTTTCCATCTTCCTTCAGTCTGACTGGTTTCATTATTTTATTTTTCTTTCATTCTATGCTCTTCATCCTTCATCTGCACTCCATATCTTCGTTTCCAGTTTCCCCTCCCTGTTGTCAGTGGGCGGCACATCTCCTCAATTATCCTCACGAGGCTGAATGGACCCCGTTCCAGACCCACTACTTCTCAGAAAATCTGGTAGCGCCGGGAATCGAAGCCGGGATCTTAAAATAAACAGCCAGGAACTCTGATCACTAGGCCACAGAAGCGGTCATTACTTAATAAGTGATAAAATTTCCCTTTATCCGTGGAAGGTTTGCAACGATCAAAGCAGCTACCCGAAAGCACAAACATCAGGCAGCTGTCAAAGTATATGAACGGGTTATGGTGATATTCACGTCATACAATTTTGTGATTTTAGCATCTTGATAAAATCTAGTAAGAGATATCAGAGAGGCATATACACACGTCATACAATTTTGTGATTTTAGCATCTTGATAAAATCTAGTAAGAGATATCAGAGAGGCATATACACAAAGGATTTCTGTTTTGAAAGAGTCCAGTAGGAGGCACTGCATACCACAGGATGTCTCTCACACTGACAGGCTACAGAATATCGCGTTCAATGGATACCCACTCAATCACGTATCTCAATATGCGACATATTAACTACATGACGACACACAAATCTACACATCAATGTAAACTACAGACAGAGAAACGCTATACAAGCCATGGCAACTCCATCTGTAACATTAAGTCTATAGCAACAATACAGATTTCACAGCTTTGTCTACTGGACTACCTCTGTGGTCTAGTCGTCAGAGTTCCTGGCTACATATCTAGAGGTCCCGGCTTCGATTCCCGGAGCTACCAGGTTCTCTGAGAAGTAGTAGGTCTGCAACGGGGTCCACTCAGCCTTATGAGGATAACTGAGGAGTTATATCAAGGAAACAGCGGCCCCGGTCTAGAAAACCGTTATTAACGGCCGCGGGGATTCGTTGCGCTGACCACGCGACACCCTCTATCCGATAAAGTTTGCACTAACTTAGCCGACAAGCGGCGGTCGCTCGGTCGGTATAGTTCGCTTAAGGACTAAAACCACGGAGTTTGNCATCTTGATAAAATCTAGTAAGAGATATCAGAGAGGCATATACACAAAGGATTTCTGTTTTGAAAGAGTCCAGTAGGAGGCACTGCATACCACAGGATGTCTCTCACACTGACAGGCTACAGAATATCGCGTTCAATGGATACCCACTCAATCACGTATCTCAATATGCGACATATTAACTACATGACGACACACAAATCTACACATCAATGTAAACTACAGACAGAGAAACGCTATACAAGCCATGGCAACTCCATCTGTAACATTAAGTCTATAGCAACAATACAGATTTCACAGCTTTGTCTACTGGACTACCTCTGTGGTCTAGTCGTCAGAGTTCCTGGCTACATATCTAGAGGTCCCGGCTTCGATTCCCGGAGCTACCAGGTTCTCTGAGAAGTAGTAGGTCTGCAACGGGGTCCACTCAGCCTTATGAGGATAACTGAGGAGTTATATCAAGGAAACAGCGGCCCCGGTCTAGAAAACCGTTATTAACGGCCGCGGGGATTCGTTGCGCTGACCACGCGACACCCTCTATCCGATAAAGTTTGCACTAACTTAGCCGACAAGCGGCGGTCGCTCGGTCGGTATAGTTCGCTTAAGGACTAAAACCACGGAGTTTGTTTGGTACGTAAGGTTGTGTAGGTAAAGCTGTCTGCGTGGCTAACTAACTAAGCACTACGACATGAAGGCGTATGTGAGAGTGGATGTATAGATCCACATATTCTTGATCCCTGCACGTGAGTAGTCAGTTTCTACCCCGGCCGTTTTAACTCCGGAAAATAGACCCATGTACCCATTGGATAGGAGGCGGGGTGGGCCTCAGAACCTGTCTGGATGAGGTGGAGAAGAGAAAACTTCGTCCTTACCAGGAATCGAACTCTGATACCTAGGCCATCCGACCCGTAACCAGTCGATAACCATCGTCATGAGAACCTCGAATCCTGTGTTACACTGAAGTTTCTGAATCAACTATGTGAATAAGTGCCTAAAATCAAAGCAAGTAAACTGTTCAGCGACGTCCTATTTAAGCAAGTATGTACGGACGTAGTCAACTACTTACACATCTGCCTGTATATATAATGAAATATGCATTATTTTGGATTTGAGATTCTCTCAGGACTGGCTACGAAGGTTACTATTTTTTGAGATCTGACGCCGTTTAATCCGGCAGAAGTTCACTGACGTTTTGTCTGTTTGCGGTCTGCTTCTTACTGGCTACTTGCCTGGCTTACTCTTCAAGCCTTGAATAAGGAGGCAGAATGCACCTCCTAAACGCCGATAAACTTCTACCAGACCACACTGCGTGTTACCGATAAAATATTAAAAAGGAGAAAAAACCCCATTAGTCACGCTGGACGGAATTAATCAACATTTTATAATATTGTTATGGATGAAACAAATCAGCAATGGAGGGTTTAACATTAGGTGCTGCAGGCCTATTTCACTTGATGTAAAACCAGGAGGATGGACGGCCTTCTTCGTGGCGTGAAATATGAGGTTCTTTAGCAAACGATTCAGCCTCATTGTGAACAAGATGTTCAACTTTTCGCACCCGAGACCTTAACTTTCCCTTTATCCAGTTCGAATATATATGTGTAAGATACAGTGCGCAGAATTTACAAATCGTTTCTTTTGTCTGTTCCTGGAAAACTTATATTGATCGTGAAAATGCACTGAGCACGTTTTGCCATTGATAGATATCTGGCTAGACATTCAATTTCATTTTGCACGCCAATTCTAATATTGATATAGTTAACTAACTAAATAACTACACGGAGCTGAGTTATCATTGAGAAGCGGCCAGTCGCTCAGCTGCTAACGAATTTCCCAATATTTTAGGGAACCCGAATGTTCATTACCGTGTTCACAACAGCGATCCACTGGTCCCTATCTTGAGCCAGATGAATCAAATCCATATACGCCATTTTATTTCTCTAAGATTCGTCTTAATGTTATTCTTCCATCTACGCTCAGATCTTCCTGGTTGTTTCTTTTCTTCTAGGTTTCCCACAAAAACCCTGAATTCATTCCTTCTCTCTCCATGCATGCTACATATCCCGCCCATCTCATTCACCTTGACTTTATCGTTCGTATTATACACGCATTTGGTGAAAAGTACAAGTCACTATTCCATTTGCTCAACCTCCTATTCCATCAGCACTGCTTCCCCTTAATATCTAAGTCCAAATATCACACCCATACAAAACTACGGGAAAAATTATAGCTTTGTATATTTTACTCTTACGTTTTGGAGAAGAGAGATACAGACGAAAAAGGGAACATTGACTCCGAAACGATCGTGCAATTTTACATGACAGTGAAATACATTCATTTATCTCTTCTATAAACTCCTTAATAAGATTAAGAACATATACGAGCTACGAATCCACTTCTGGTGGATTTCGTTAATTACATTCAAAAGATCTATCAGGCTCATTTCCACTGTTACGCTCTCTATCCCTTAATAAACACACCAAATCACAGCCCTTCCATATACTCACAAATATGTGTTTGTTGTATTCATTCTTACATCCAACATATGTGTACAAGTATTATTATTATTATTGGAGGGGGTGGGTTTCCCCATGCACCGCGACCAGTTGTTGATCTGTTGTACGTCCCACTTTGATATTCTACCAGTCGCCATACCCTACCGGTACTGGTGGGTGCTATTAGCCCCGTTCAGCCAACGAGGTCGGTCTTCGGTACCTAATACTTCCCCCATTCACCAGAGGCATTGGAAACTACTTGGGCGGGAAACTTTTTGCCTGATTTAGCTCAGAGGTCTCCTAGAGACATGAAGATCCTTTACGTGCCTCCTCCCGGAGGATTTGTTACCTGAATTTTTCCGCCCTTAAAAATTCCACGACCTCCGCCGGGTTTGAACCCACTACTTTGAGTCATGAGGTGGGAACGTTACCCCTAGACTACGGAGGCCGGTATGTGTACAAGTATGTATGACATCTACATAATTATAAATGGTATTACATTACACAGATCGGCCTCTCTGTAACGCTACGTAGCATCAGGCTTTGCGCAGGCGCAAGCAGATGAAATGTGACATACACACAGCGCATGCGTAGGATATTGCTACAAAATTTACTTATAAGTCTAGTGCGGGGACATTATGCTCTAAAGAAAAAAATGGGAGACGGACAGAGGGAAGAGAAAAATAATCGCACAATACAAAAAGAAAGATTCATATAAATAAAGAGGAAAAAAAAAAAGTGAAATTCTTTACCGAAATTCTCTATGTAAACGGAAAGGTTGCATTGTGCCCTCTACTCGCATCCTTCGTGGATATTCTATCGCCTTTAAAAACTCTCCCGTTGCAGGACGACAATATAAACTGCATGTCGAGTTTATCTCGGAATTTCCATAAAGATTACGTCCCGGAAAATAGTTTACGGGCTACCATGCTAGTAGCACCATTTATTTTTAAAAGAAATTTCCCTAGCGGAATAGCAGAGGCCAATGGTGCTATACAATATGAACATGAGCCGCAGGGAATGCAAGTGGTACGACGGTCTGGTCGCGACAGGTAGCTTCTAGGTGCTAAGCGCTCACGGCTCCTAGGGACTAGAACTTCTACTTTTCCTTTAATTCCTCCTTGTCTTCGTCTTTCGTCGTACATTTGTGTCTACCTAATCTTCCCATTTTCTACTCTAGCTACTTAACTACTCATTTGCTTATCTACTTTCCTACAGGCTTATCCATCCATCTGTCCAATTCCTCTATCTATATATCTATTTATTACCGGCATCGGTAAAACTATACCACCCTATACTACATCACAGACCGCCTCTGTGGTCTAGTGGTCAGAGTTCCTGGCTACAGATCCAGAGGTCCGGGTTCTATTCCTGGCGCTACCAGATTCGACCAATTCGAGCCTATATATGTTATGTGGGACCACCTTCGTTATCTAGTAGTCAATAGTTCCTAATTAGAGATCCAGAGACGCTACCAGATTTTCTGAGAAGTAGTGGGTCTGGAACGGAGTCCACTCAGTCTCGTGAGGGTAACTGAGGAGCTATTTCAAGGAGATAGCGGCTCCGGTCTACAAAATTAATGGCCGTGGGGATTCGTTGCGCTGACCACGCGGCACCCTCTATCCGCAAAAGTTGGCACTAACTTCGCCGACAAACGACACTCGCTCGGTCGGTATAGTTCGCTTGCGGACTACAGGCCATGGAGTTTGTTTTGTCTGATACTACACCACATCCCAGATTATGAAAGGCAATAGGAATTATTTTCATAACCACTTCAGATCTCGCTGATCCTGACAGTCCATCCCAGCCATATCTTTTGAATTTCATTATACTGGCATCAAAAGTAGTTTGGTCCCCACACTGAACAGCGACTGGTTCATTATGTGGTAATATTCTTAAGTTTGAAACACAAGTATAAACCAAAATATATATATTATTTACATAAGCTTTGTGCTTCACAGAGTTAAATAATGTATCTTACATAGCACTTGTTCCATGGCTCCACGATATGCAGCTGCAGAGGAGAAGAAAGTGCCTGGACAAGAACATGAAAAAGCAGTAAATCTCGCGCCATTATTAGTACTGGCAATTACAACAGCCATAGGATTCTGAAATACGCGAAGCCTAGCGTTGAAGTTAAAACTGCACGTCTGACTATAGAGAAAACCCAAAGCACTCTAAAACAAGTCTTCACGAAACGAAACTTCAAAGGACGAGTAATCCAATGAGTACAGTATATTTAAATTTCGCTAATTAGTTTGTGCCTTTTACAGAATTGTTATTCAACTGCAACAAATTCCAAATGTACACGCCTCTTCACAGCAACCACCTTCTGACTTCAGGTCTCCTATTACATTGCTGAAGTCCTCTGTAACCACGTGTTACTGCCCACAAGGCCGTCTGTAATATATCCCATCCGTTGTAGCTTTAACTACTGGCAAACCCTTTAACTTTAAGTTAACCGTCATTAAATAATAAAAGTGTTAATTAGCACACAGAGAGATTGGGTTTTCGGACTTTATCCATCGTCCTGGGTCCAGTGATTGAGGCTAGCTCTTTCTAAGGAACCCAAGAGAATAGGTGTTTTCCCTCACATGAGGACGGAAACAGATCCAGTTTCCGAAACGTCGTGTTTTTCTTAGTTATCTTAAAAACTAGGACGATGGATAAATTCCGAAAACCCAATATCTCTGTGTGTTATACACCATCGTCAGAATCCTATAGTAACTAGTGTTAATTAGCGTACATTCATTATTTTGAGAAAATAAAAGTAGGCTTATGCGATCAACCTGCTGTCTGTGTGTCTGTGTATCCCACCTTATCAACTTTCGAATGCCAGAACCAATCTTTATGAAACTTGGTATGTATATCATGATACCTGAGCTCACTTCAACGGCGTACTTCATACAAATGCCTCCCATCAGTGTGTGTCTATATGTGTGTCTCACCTTAGCGTTCATAGGCAACGCCTCGGTAAAAACGTTACCGCAGCAACGAATACGCATGCAACAATTGTTGGACGCGTCGTTTTCTATGCGGTCCGTATCGTACCAATGAAAGCAGGCGAGTAGTTCTGGGAAGAGGATACAACGTTCAATGATTGGATGACAATAAATAATGAACTAGAAAGAGTGTAGAAGGAAGTTGTCGTGGCCTGATTTAGATACTACCACAGCATTTGCCTCAAGGGACTGAGTAAAGCCAAGAGAAGCAACAGTCAGGATATTTGAGGTTCCGGCCGAGATTCGAACCGCCGTTATTGCAAATAGAATTTAGAACCGTTACCTACTGCGTCCACTTGTTCGGCAGAAGCATACAAAGTTACCGTTACATTAACCTGCTAGAGAGAGGATCTATACAAAGACTGTATTTACGAGAAGATAGACTAAATATAGACCCACGTAACTATATGCTCCCATGAAAGCGATATGACGTCATCAAGTGACCTGGGATCCAACCTCTGAGCTGCCCCACGCTTGCCTTTCATATTTCTGTGAGAGCGGAGTGTTCTTGTAATACGAGGCAGAGTCGCAGCGGGATCAGCTGTGTCGTTATTCATATGTCGTGCCTGCGGCGGAGTACCAGGTGGCACCACCAGACCCACCCCAGGACTTCATTACAGCCCTAACAAGCGAACCCCTCCCGCCGTCGCTATAGCGTAATCATACAGAGACATTTTTGTATATGTGAAGCCAGAGGAACATTATGACTCAAGGGTGAGTCTCAGAAGACAAACTGCGGACATTGAAACGTAACGACACCACAAAAGCAATTCTGAAATGTCTTTCCGTCATTCGTTGTCTTGTTTCATCTTCTATTCTATGTCCTTTTATATTCTTTATACTCTTCTTTCTTGCTTTGGTCCATCCTTATTTCTCTTCTTTCCATATTTCTATCTTTGATTATATCTTCTTTCTCTCCTCTGTTCTTCTTCTCTTCACATATTATTAGTTCATTCTTGTTCAATTTATTGTTTCTTTCTGCTCTATGCTTCTTCATTTCCTTCCGTTGTTCACTTCATACCTTTCTATCTTTTTTTTTCAGTCTTCGTTCATCTCCATTTTGTTCCATCATCTAGCGTTAATAACCGTTAACCGGAATCCAGAGGGTGGGGGAAACATAACAGGCTGTTTGGTACGTCGGTTTCGTGCACAGAAGTTATGCAGGGCCTGAGCAGTGCTCATTAGCCTGGGTGCTTCAAGAAAGGATTTAATATTTGTTAGCAAGTTTTGTAAAACCCTGTACACAGCAGCTAGGGAATTCTAGTTCTCATTAATTGCGAGTTGCATAATTTGCAGAAGTAACGAAATTAAGTCCGGAGGGGGCCTGAGAAACATTCAGTAGTAACCTGGAACTTGGAAACAACCCCAGTATTTGATTAATCTCAGAGGAAAATCAGGAAGCCCTGCGTTGGGATCGCTACAGGACCTTTTGGATGCATACTGACTTATATCCAGCACCCGGCACTCAGAGAAAATTAAAAAATCGAAATGTTTCATTCATCCAAGAAAATTTTTGAATACATGGGAATATCAAATTTTCACCTATGGAGAACCTATTCATGCTCAGCGAAGCTTAACTAGGTTTAGAGATACCTTTGTTTCTTGTTTTAAAGCGGACCTAATACAGAATATGCAAAGACACTATGAAACTGACTCCATGCAGTAGCCACTAGGTACGTGCGGTAGCCACAGCTGCTGAAGCAATGTGCAATTGTTGGGCTAGAACTCTGGGATACGATTCAAATTTATTTCCTATTTTAATTGTAAGGGTGAAGAGTGGATGTAGCTCCTTTTTGTAATTATTAGATACTATAGCCTATACTGGGAAATACCGAAGAAAAACAACCATACCCAGGGCAAGTTATGCGATACTATGAATGTTATTTTATAAAGGGGGATTGGGTAGGTGGGAAGTTTGGCACAAGCCCAGAAATGAATACATATTTTTTTAAGAAAACTTACAGGAGAAAAACACTTAGAATACACAGAAGTAATTGGGAGAATAATATATCATTAAAATTTACCTTGGAGAGGCAGAGTGGTAAAGTTGCTGACTGGATTCACACAAAAGCGGGTAATTTCATGACCAACCGAATAATTATTTATTCTCAAAAGATCCTGCATCATGTAGTCGATTAGTTAGTTAGTCAGTCAGTCACTCGGTAAATTATTCTGTTCGTTAGTCTGTCCGTTGGTTGTTTAGCATGAGTTAATTACACAACACAAGCTGGATTTTACAGAAGCCTGAAACACAATTTCTGTGACAGTGGGTGCAACAGACTTTGTTACACACCCTGTTGCAAGCTCAGACAGGCTATTTAGTACAGCAACGTCACCCTTGGTCCCTCACCTAATTTCCAACACGCCATCAGAGAGACAGCTGAGTATCTGTCGGAGTAATGCACTGTGACGTCACAACACAGCATAGCACAGTCTGCTTTATTATGATGACTCCCTTCACCATTTCTTCGTCTTTATTCCAGCCACCTTTAGTCAGATCTTCCTCTTTCTCCATAGCAGAGAAATTCATCTTCAAATAAGGTCACCACACACTCACTCATGCAGCTGAGGCTTTCTTGAGAAGCCGCAAATTGTGTAGCTACTCAAAAACTTCCCAGCATGTTATGGAACCCGAAAGTTCATTACAGTGTTCACAAGAGCTCTCTAGCTGTCCCTATCATGAGTCAGATCAATCCAATCCATATCATCTCATTCTATATCTCTGAGATCCATTTTATTATTGTCCACCCACCTACGCCTTGGTCTTCCATGTGTTTTGCTTCCTTCTGGCTTTCCCACTAAAATCTTATATGTATTTCTCCTCTCTCCCATTCCTGCTACATGCCCTGCCCCTCTCATCCTCCTTAACTTGATCATTCTAATTGTACTTGAAGAAGAGTACAAGTTCTGAAACGTCTAACCGTGTAATTTTCTCCAACCTCCTGTCACTTCAACTCTCTTCAGTCCAAATATTCTCTCAACGCCCTGTTCTCAAACACTCTCAGTCTAAGTTCCACCCTTAATGTCAGAGACCAAGTTTCACACCCATACAGAGCCACAGGCAGAATTATAATTTTGTATATTCTTATTTTTATGTTTTTAGACGCAGACGAGAAGACGAAATGCTTTGGACTGAATGGTAACAAGCATTACTCGACACACTCACAAAAAACATATGGAACCGTAAAATAAGAAGTCACATTACGGGATAAGATGCGAATATCATCCATGGTTTCATGGGTTTAAGAAAACATTTCTCGCTTACAGTAACGGACCTAGAGCTACTTACTCTGATCCGCGTTACTTCCGACTTTCTATGTGTGTGTCCATCTGGGAACGTTCTTAAGAGTCTTACCTCTTCAGTCTATGTCTTTTTAAACTGATATCATAGATTAAGAGATTACTAAACACAGGCAGAAATGGAAACGTCATGTGCAGAGAAACGGGCTAGAGGAGGCGATGAAGATCAGACAGACATACAGAGGTGAGGTGTAGGAGGAAGTGCGAACACCTGCGCGGACATGAAGACCTCACAGGCCAGACATTGCTTCTAACTTGTAAATTAGGCTAAATGTTTTATATATACCTATATTTTTATTTGCGTAATTTAAGGAAGACAAAGCCGGTCACGGTATCCGAGCGGTCTAAGGCATGCACTGTCTTCGCTCGCTCGGAAGCCGGGATCGTGGGTTCAAATCCCACTCAGGGCATGGATGTTTGTGTACGTTTTTCTGTGTTTGTCTACAGGTAGAGGCCTTGAGACGAGCTGATCACTCGCCCAAGGAGTCCTACCGTATGTGTAAGATCTAGTAAACCGAAGTGAAACGGAGAGTTTCATGGAGGTAGGCCTAGGCCCAAATTGGGGCTGTAGCGCCACAGAAAAAAAAAGTAAGACAAAAGGGCGTTGAAAAGGATAACAAATCATAGAGATATTGTACTGCAGAAACATAAATTAACTGAAGAGTAACGAGTTCTGTGAATGTGATACCGTGTACTCTGGTAGAAGTTTACCAATGTTTCGGTAAACTTCGGTCTGAAGTAAGCAATGCAGGCAAAGAACAGCCAGCAGAGTAGGCCAAATAGAAGCGTAACGTCTCAGAAGATGACACTTTTCATAGTCACTGAATTCACAATTTCAAATCTCACAGAAAAGTACGTATCTGCTTACACAAAATGAAAAAGAGTGTTTGGAATAAAAGTACAAAAAGTTTTAGAAATATATTATATCCTACATTTTCATTTAACTAGTTTTGGACCAATTGTGATATGTCCAACGACAAGGACGACGAAGACAACAGCAACAACAAAAACAACAAATCCTGTCAAGTCCTGTTTAATTAATTGTTCATCTATTATCCTCTCATTCGACACTGTGTACAAGGGATAGTCAGTAAATAGGACACACATGGATCTAAACGTAAACTTGTGGTATTCGAACCTGGGACAAACATTTATACCTCCACATATCCTGCACCAGCATTGATACAACTGTCCCATCGCTATACCAGTGCGTCGAAACTCGCAGCGTAGAAGTCTTTTGTTGTCTCAGCCTTTTCAATCTTTGTGTACATAGTGGCACTGAGAGGGACTGATCCCCCTTCCAAGGAGCCCTACCGACTGTCTATAAAATTCATAGTTTCAGATTATTTCTGAAATGGGAAGAGGCAAGATGGCCTAATCTGTGAAGAAAAAAAAAAAAAAACAGGATTATAAATTACGAAGCTCGTCACTAAGGAATTTTATTCACAGACTAAAACTGTACAGATATTCGTGAAACTATCTGGAAGATAAGATACAAACAAACTGAAGCGACTTCCACAACATGCGCACACTTCATCCATTTTTCATACTGAGCACAATAAATTAAACAAGCATGTTAATTAATAAAGACTGTCGAATTAAAATAGCAAGACTACATTCTTTTATGCTCCAACACCCACAAATTAAATAAAAAACTTCAGGACGGGCGGCAGAAATTCGAGTCCTACATTTCCTAAATGTACTTGCAACTTAAAAGTTAAAACTGCATGATCCTTATTCCGTATAATACAAAACATTATAAACTTTTTAGTTGATGGAACGCAGCGTTATTTTGAAACCCTTCAGCAGATCGCCCTCTCACGAAATTCCACTGTATATCACGCTTGAGCCACCCAGCTAATGAGCCATTCCAGCAATGACGTCACGAATGTCGTCATCGAGCCCCGAGTGTCAGTGAATCTCTGTCAACATTGTTTCCACCCCTCCCGGTCTTAAAGAATTCATCCGACGAACTCCAGTGCCTACATGATTTATATGCCTACAAAAGAAATTTACTTGTATAGCCACTAAGACGAAGAGAAGCAAAGAGATGGGTAAAAGAGGTAATTTCAAGTGAAATGAAGGAGAAAATGAGGTTGCAATGAAAAGAGTGAAGGTGCAGTGCAAGGAAAATAAAAGCAGCATAGTCCATAAGCATAATGTAACATTATCACGTCACCTTCCGTGTTTCAAACATGGCAGCAAATGTATTATAGGTATCACACCAACACACACAAGTCCTTACATGTCCTATTGAGACAGGGTACGTCTGTTAGCGATTGCCTAAGAACAGGATCAAGGGATTTCAATTCCCAGCATGGGTGAGGCATGCTCTATGTTCGAACCAATAAGTACTGGGTCGTAAAGAGACCACAGCGTGAGGCTGATCACTCATCTCCGACGAGTGACGAGAACTGAAATGCAAGAAGTACCATGCCCTCTCCACTACACAGCATAACAGCGTCGCGCTAAGGAACAGGAAAAACTACGTAACCGATAAAACGTACAGATGTGCAAAACTGAGAACGAAGAAAATTATGATGAGGGGTGCTTTATGATTTATACAGTGCAGCTAATAGTAGTCTTCTAGGTGATATTTGGGTGATTACCGTGGACGGTACTGTCTTCGGGATAGTAGGCGAGTAATTTGGTCAACATAAGTTAAAGTCTTCCAGGAATTTGCTGCCGCGGTCTAAGGCATGTACTGTCTTCGCTCGCTTGGAAACCGGGATCGTGGGTTCGAATCCCACTCAGGGCATGGATGTTTAGTCTGTGTGTGTGCGTTTTTCTGTGTTTGTGTACAGGTAGAGGCCTTGCGACAGGCTGATCACTCGCCCAAGGGGTCCTACCGAATGTGTAAAATCTAGAAAAACCGAAGTGAACGGAGAAGTTCATTGAGGTAGGCCTAGGCCCACTGGGGCTGTAGTGCCAAGGAAAGAATTAAGACATGGCTAATAGGATAAGAAGTGGGGAAATAACAAACACATATTCCTTTTTAAGAACAATTAACTAAAATCTATAGCTTTTGTATGTATCGTATATTAAAAATAAAATACTGGGAATAATAACTTGCGATTAAAAGCTCTTATTTATGAAGTCACAAGTTTTCCAATACACATTTGTATTTCCACCAAATGAACATGCAGGGTAACATAGTAGGTCCACATCAATCCACAGAAGAGGCATTTTCAAAATGCCTCTTATGGTCTAGTGGTCAGAGCTCCTGACTACAGATCCAGAGGTCCCGGGTTCGATTCCCGGTCTTACCAGATTTCACGAGAAATAGTGGGTCTAGAACGGGGTCCACTCAGCCCCGTGAGGATAATTGAGAGATATTTCAAGGAAATAGCGGCTGCGGTCTAGAAAACCGAGATTAACGGCCGTGGGGATCCGTTGCGCTGATCACGTGACATCTTCTATCCACAAAAGTTTGCACTAACTTCTCTGACAAGCGGCGGTGGCTCAGTCGGTAGTGTTCGCTTGTGGACTACAGGCCACGGAGTTTAGTTTCTTATAAGTTATATATTTAATGCATTTTCGGTTTGCGCGTTTTTGATGAAAAGCGGTTTTGATCCTTATGAGTACTACTACCCACTACTTCTCAGAAAAGTTAATGGGTCTAAAGCACCAGATACGTGACGTTTACCAGGATTGCAAATACCGCACAAATCTGGGTATAATTCTATGCGAACTCAAATTGTGGTATCATATCATGTCCGCTGCTGATCACAGTGGCCATGCGCCCGCTCAAACACTGGGATCGTAGGTTCGAGTCTCGCTTAAGGCATTGATGTCTGTGTGCGTTTATTCTGTGTTTCTGTTGTCCTGTGCGCAGGTAGCGGCCTTGTGACGGGCTGTTCTCGCGTCCAAGGGGTCCCACCGCCTGTATAAAAAAGATTAGGAACTTGACATAGCGGCCAAGGCCCAATAAAAGGCTGTAGAGCCATTGATATATACCCGTCCCCAGTTGAATTAAACTTAGAGCAAACAAAACGAACAGCCTCAATACTTACCGTGGACTGAACTTTCGCCTTTAACCGATAGCAGCTCCTGCCTGTTCAATGGATGAGATGCAGGGCGAATTCCCAAAGTACAAGTCAGTTTAGTCCCCTCGTCCCAACAAGAAGGTCGCGACATCTATGTTAATGTTAATTAGCCTCAGGGAGATGTTCGGAATGGCGGGGGGGGGGGACAGAGTCTCGGCACTAGACATGACGGCAGTCTCGTTAGCAGAACTCCCCTGACATTGTTCCTACCGCCACCTTCACTAATAGAGTTGTAAGACAAGATCAATTGATGCTACATCCATAATTGAACAGTGCGTCAATAAAAACGCAACGGCACTTCGATCGCAATTTAACACACAACTCACAACTAAGGTAAGATGAAAAGTTGCGATTTATAACTTTTTGGAACATGTTACATGAAGTGTATTTACTATTTTTGTAAATATATTTCACCTTGGCAGCACTTCTGAACAAAAGGGCTGATTGCCTTGGTGGAATTCATAAATTGATTGCCCTGTTCACAAGCCCTGTAGCCACATTTGTGAATGACATCGCTGTACTTGTTACATATATACGTGTACATTAAAGTTAAATGATGTCACACTCTAAAATGCTAGTGTGTCATATTAATAAATAAAATCAACTGTCTGAGTCACATTCACGAAGAAAACCAATTACCGAGGTAACATTCATAAAGGAAAACAATCTTCAAATTCACGTTCACGGATAAAAACATTCATAAATAAATGAGAGAGACAGGTTGCATTCCCAAATAAAGGAACTGCCAGCATCCATAAGTGCGTAAGCTACGTTCATACTAAAAAATAAAAGTAATTATCATCGTATTCATAAATAAAACCGTCTCTTTTAATAATAATCACATATGAAAGCAAATAAATGTCATCTGATCTACGAGTGAGGATACTCATACTTCATGCAGACAAGCTTACGGAAGAAGAGACCAATGTAAGTTTGTTCGAATTTCAAAACCGTGTAGAAACACAGCAGATTTAATGAAAAACAGACTTTAATAACTTCATAATGATGACGTAACAGTACACCGTCACTAACTGGCAATGACGCAATGTGGTTTCCATTGTAGATGGAGCACACTGCAGTCCCAATACGAACAAATACAATTGTTGAAGTCACATTTGTAAACAAGGACATCTGTTGTGGCCGCATTCATAAAAATGTATGTGAGTCACCCATAGACAGAAGCGTCTGTGGTCACAACCATAAATAAAAGTACCTGTTTTACCCTCATAAATTGAGATGACATTCAAGCATGAAAATTAATTGTAAAACATATAATTCATGAATTAACAATTTGTCAGGCCATTAAAAACTGAACTCGCTGTATCAGTA
>NW_019723915.1:0-39605 GCF_002891405.2 Cryptotermes secundus | reverse complement strand
TTCTACCCTGAAGATGGAGGCGATACGTTCCTCCGATACGTCGGTTAACACCACATATACACGGCGCCAAATCCCAGAAGACTGCTTTCTTTATAGTCACCGCCGTGAAAGCCTCAAATCTTAAATACTTTTTATATATTTATGCATTTTATTTATTTATTTATTTATTATATTCTCCTTGTTTCTTGCACATACTTTCCATTGTCTTGGTGTCTTCGTCCTGCGACACAAATTTAAAAATAAATATAACTGACATATAATGAAAATTCAGACTAGAATTAGCTACGCCAGTAGGACGGAGATAAAAAAAATGGCAGAACAAGGACAGGATATACAAGGCTCAAATAAATATCGCGAACACAATGAAACAGTCAGATGGCAATGAAATAATGTATATCCGTTAGCTTTTTAGAATTTGTCTGCCTTCAGATCTGCATAGAAAGAAAGTCGACATAAATGAGACACACTGACAAAGAAACGGAAAACACAATTGAAAACTTGACTTAAGGGTCTTCCGTGTTGTAGTAGCCTTCATTCTTTTTATTGAAAACATTCTGTACGATGTTCTATGGAAGGAGAACTCAAAGAATAACTTACAAAGAAAAGGAGTTCAGAAAGAAACTCTTGTAGTGATTAACACAAAGATTGAATTATGAAGCAACAAACTTTAATCCAATCTTCGTTACCAAGTCGAATGGTATGCCGTGGGCAGGGACGGAGAATTACTGTGATTAAGTACTAAACGTCCACTGAAGGGTTTGCAGGAAACAGTACGTGACTGGATTGATATAAAATTGTAGGAAACACTAGCGAAAAGCTGTGCTCCGATTTGGACCTCACGCTTTCCAAATATGTTTCTTCGAATATATATAAAGCATTACCACGTTCGTTCATATACTGAATATAATATAATATGAAATAATATAACATAACATAATATAATATATAAAATAATTTCCTCGTGTACGGAGTGTAACTGTAGATGGGGTTTGGTTTGCTAATCGGATTTACTGAACTCTTAAAAATCGTATCTACAAGTAAGGATTATGCTTTCACTGTTCTACACACTTTACAAATCGCTATAGGACACATTAGGTCTTCTTAGTCCGTTTCAGTCTTCACTAGCCGTTGCTTGGTAGCGGCTTAAGCGGGGAACGTTCCCCTTCCTCTGGGTTCCCGAACGGTTTCCAGCCCCTAAGCTGCCACTTTCTCATAGCAACAGATCACAATGACGAGACTTCAGCAGCTCTCTAACTCACTAATTCACCAATCAAGTCAACCTACGAAGAAAACAGTTTTCTGGGATTTGGCGCCGTGCATATGTGGTGTTAACCGACGTTTCGGAGGAACGTATCGCCTCCATCTTCAGGGTAGAAAGAAAAATATAAGAAATCCGCAGGCGAAGAGACCGTGAGAACCGGCAAAAGCATACTGGTTCTTGCGGATTTCTGATATTTTTTCTTTCTACCCTGAAGATGGAGGCGATACGTCGGTTAACACCATATATACACGGCGCCAAATCCTAGAAGACTGCTTTCTTCATAGTCACCGCCGTGAAAACCTCAAATCTTACAAAGTCAACCTACCTTCTCCACTAACTGCAATTTCCAATTTGTTCTGCTCATAACACCTAGACACGAACCGCACAGAAAACACCGTTCCTCTGTTACAGTGCAATTGTTAGCGTGGAAACATTCTTGCTTCCGGATTGGCTGAGTAAGAAAGACTCTTAAAATGAATCCAGATGAGTTTCGTGGATCGAAAAATGACAATGTAAGCGAGCCTAATTCTGCATTCTTGAAGTTACATCCTTGTTGCGCCCAATGCAGGGTTACAGTGATTAAGCACTTCAATTGACGACTCCAGTGTGGCTACTACCCCTGGGGGAAATGGCGCAACTAAACTGATGTTGCGTTCATTTCGAAGTTTCGATATCATTGAGACGAACACCGAAACAAGCTGACTCTTGCTGTTGTTGTTGAATTGCTTAGTTTGTCTAACTACGCTTCCTCAGCTTAAGATATTATACTGTGTTGAAATTATTATGAATGATGAATGGGAAATAATCCAGAAGGAAGCAGCCACGGTCGGGTTTAGGGGATTATCCCAGCATTTAACTACACGGAAACACACAAATTCCCCAATTAGTCCAAAGGTCCTTTTAAGACATTACCGTAAATCACTTGTTATGTTTTGACGGTATGAGCCTCCTAGCTACATACTGACATTCGTCGTAAAAGGGGATTGGGCAAATGTCTGCTCATTCATTTATGCTCTCTATTATCCGTACAATCCTCTATTCTCCGCTCCTCTTACTTTCTCTGTATCCCTGTTCTTTCCTCATCCAGTTCCTTTATTCCCTTTCTCTTTCGTTCTACCCTTCTTTCTTTCTTTGTTGTTTTATTTAATTATTTGTTTCTTTCCAGCTATCTTTTTTTATTTCTCTTTTCTATCCCTTCTTCTTCTCTCTTGTCTTTTTGTATTCGTTCTATTCATCTATCTTTTTGTTTTCGTTTGTTTATTTATTACTCATTAGATATCCTCATAGTTCAAGCATTTTTCCTTAGAATGAAATATCGCGTTTTCCCATTAAGCATAAGCCCGGGATAAGGCCGAATCCTATCCCCTCTGCTGCTCCCTTCTCCTCAAGCAGTCCCCTACTCGTTACTCCTCCCGATATGCGAGTGAGGATCTTGTTTCGCCCAACTTTCCTTGTTTTCTTCTTTTCTCACCGCCTCCCTTCCTCATTGTTAGTAGTTTTCTCCGAAACGTCTTGCAAGAGAAGTGACGATCAATGCGCGCCCTAGCGAGGACACCGGACAGACGCGAGGCGGACTCACTGTTCCGTACAACAGAACACGACACGCGCCCCATTCTTCTTTTGTTTGGGTACTACGCTTCACTTGTCANAAACCGAAGTGAACGGAGAAGTTCATGGAGGTAGGCCTAGACCCACTGGGGCTGTAGTGTCAAGGAAAAAAATTCTTATAAGGTAAAGTTGTCCCTGTGCTTAATTAATTAAGCACTACACCATGAAGACGTGTGGGGTTGTGGACGTATAAATCCACATTTTCTTGACCTCGGCGCTAGTTGGAGGTGAGTCGTCAGCTTCACGCCCCGGCAGCTTTACCCCCGGTACCCATTGGAGAGAAGGCTGGGTGGGCCCCAGAGAGTAGGTCTGGACGACGTGGAGAAGAGAAAATTCCTCACTCCACGGGGACTCGAACTCCGACCCCTCGGCCCCTGCTGGCCCTTGCCAGCTTTCTTGGGTCCAAGTCCCTTGGGATTTGCGACCATATTTTGCTGTCGAAGTATATCAGGAGTGTATATGGAAAAATATTGACATTTTAAAGCGCATTGTTTACCATGGGTATCAAAAAACAAACTCCGTGGCCTGTAGTCAGAGGGTGCCACGTGGTCACGTGATCCCCACGCCCGTTAATCTCGGTTTTCTCGACCGGAACCGCTATTTCCTTTAAATAGTTTCTCAATTATCATTACGAAGCTGGGTGGACCCCGTTCCAGATTCACTTCTCAGGAAATCTAGTAGCGATGAAAATCGAATCCGGGACCACTGAATCTGTAAGCAGGAACTCTGACCACTAGACCACTACAATGGGTATCACTTATTTTAAAATTAAAGAACTCTGTATTCTGTCCACAGATCATACTTATTCATCTCGTGTGATTATCAAAATAAACAATGCCTGTTTAACAAACTTAACCGGGTGGGCTTTGTAACGGAGTATTTAGTGTGCCGTATGAAGTGAATATTTAAATGTTAGTTAGATGAAGCAGTGAACACTTCTAAGCCTGCGGTTGGCTCCCATGCAGGGAACAGTATCAGGCTCTCGGCTTGTCGTATCACCCAGAACTTCCTCATCTCTTCGTGCTTCATCGTGTTTAAACGCTACCACCGTGGGGGGTATGTCTGAAGGTAAAGCTGCAAACATTCCACACGAGCCTTAAGGATACTGTAAGTTACGAGCACCTAAGGGCTCTATGTAAGCTTCTGTAATAACGGTTATTAACTTCGTTGCTGCTAGCAGCAAGAAATTTCTTGAACAGGGGGGAGTAACAAAATCTCTAGTAAAGACATCAGCTGATGCATAATGAAGAGAATCTATAATCCGACAGGAAAGAGCTATATCGGGAAAAATCACAATGAATGGACGAATCAGGGAGTGAATAAGCAACGGGTACCCAGTTTTTACTAGTTTAAAACAGAAAGAAATTCACAAGTAGCAGACGCATCAAAATAAACTTGTCCCCGAATATGCTGCAACAAGTGATGACTAGGTGCCCAGTGTAAGCCTCGGCCAGGGCATCGACTATCATAACAGAAAATCTAGCATGGTTCTCTTCAGACAAATTCCAAAATCGTATCTTAAATTTGTTCACAATTCCTTCTATATCCTTTCCACTCACGCACTGTCTAACAAACACTCACGCTACGTGCACTTCCTGAGTTAAATGGATATCATACACAAACTGCAAACAAACAAACAAACAAACAAAAGTCTAAACTTCTCCATGTGTTTCTCATACTTCACTGACTTCGATATTTGAAATATTAGCAAATCTTAATCCTAATTTAAAGATGCTATCTTCCTTAGCCATTAGAGGCCTATGAGGAGGAATGACTCTGGAAGATAATTATGAGTGGTGTATGTACGGATACACTGGCCGGTCACGGTAGCCGAGCGGTCTAAGGCATGTATTATCTTCGCTTGCTTGGAAACAGGGATCGTCGGTTCAAACCCTACTCAGGGCATGGAAGTTTGTGTGCGTTTTTCTGTGTTTGTGTACAGGCAGAGGCCTTGCGACGAGCTGATCACCCGCCCAAGGAGTCCTACCGTAAGAAGATCTAGAAAAACCTAAGTGAACGGAGGAGTTCGTGGAGGTAGGCCTAGGCCCACTGAGGCTGTAGTGCCAAGGAAAAAAATGTACGGATACATCACGAGGTCCTGATTTATTTCGGGATTCTCCTGCAAACACTGAGGAAAGCCGTAACAAAACCTTAAAGTAACTCAGTATAGTCGTTAACCCGACCGGGATTCGAATTATATATTCCAAGGACACAAGCTTATAGCGTTCTCGGACTTCTCAGTTGTAACAAATTGTCACTGACGACAAGAAAGCGGAATTCATGTTCTGGCATTCGTCCCGAGTTTGACGTCACAACCCGAAGTAACATTTATATTTTCACGCATAACTCTTAGTGTGTGTGTGTGTGTGTGTGTGTGACCGCCTCTGTGGTCTAGTGGTCAGAGTTCCTGGCTACAGATCCAGAGATCCCGGGATAGATTCCAGGCGCTACCAGATTTTCTGAGAAGTAGTGTGTCTGGAACAGGGTCCACTGAACCTCGTGAGGATAATTGAGAAGCTATTTTAAGGAAATAGCGGCTCCGGTCTATAAAACCGAGATTAACGGCCGTGGGGATTCGTTGCGCTGACCATGTGACACCCTCTATCCGCTGATGTTGGCATTAACTTCGCCGACAAGCGATGGTCGCTCGTTTGCTATAGTTCGCTTGCAGACTCAAGCCACGGAGTTTACAAAATAGTCCAGAGGTGTCAAGTCTGGGGATCGGGGTGGCCAAGGCACTGGGCCTCCTCTTCCTATCCAACGACCATGAAAAGCAGCATCCAGATGGTCTCGTGATACAATGCTGAAGTGTGCCGGCGCTCCGTCATGCTGTATCCACATTTGTCTCCGCACAATCAGTCGGAAGGATACGTTCCAGGAACACCTTGTAAAAGGGCCCATTGAGTCGCGGTGAGGTGAGCTAAAATTGTCCTTACTTTTTTTNTCCCATTGTAGATGGAGCACACTGCAGTCCCAATACGAACAAATACAATTGTTGAAGTCACATTTGTAAACAAGGACATCTGTTGTGGCTGCATTCATAAAAATGTGTCGCACCCATAGACAGAAGCGTCTGTGGTCACAACCATAAATAAAAGTACCTGCTTTACCCTCATTAATTGAGATGACATTCAAGCATGAAAATTAATTATAAAACATATAATTCATGAATTAACAATTTGTCAGGCCATTAAAAACTGAACTCGCTGTATCAGTACAGATAAAAATAACCGTATTCTAATTACTTTTATATATTTATGCATTTTGTTTATTTATTTATGATATTCCCTTTGTTTCTTACACATACTTTCTACTGTCCACTCTCTACTGGCCTATTGTACCAGCCTCAGATGATAGTTATTGTGTAGCAATTGGTAGAATGAAGACTTGCAGGGGAAACCGAAGTACTCGGAGAAAACCTGCCCCAGTGCTAATTTCTCCACCACAAATCCCATATGACCTGACCCGGGCTCCAATCCGGGCCGCCGAGGAGGAAAGCAAGCGACTACCCGCCTGAGCGCTTTCAACAAGAGGATATTCAAAAGCAAACAGGAGGATAAGAACACGGAGAATGTCCAACACGTAGAACCATGTGACACTTGTCTTTTCGCAAAATCTGTGTGGCTAAGGAAAGTAAGCAATGTATGTTTGTTTTCATAAAATATTATTGCAAGGGTAATGAACGAAGTTTCATACCCTAGAAATTAAGGAGGGGGTTAAACTAAAGGGGGAAAGATAAGAGGGTTGAAAAAAATTATTAAAAGATTGGTATAAGGTTTTAGTGATGAAAAAGGTGGGACTACAGAACGGACACGAAGGGGGGAAACACTTCATTTCGTGTTTGACAGCCGATTGTGCGTCTACCCGAAAGCCGAGACGCTGAAAGGAACAGTTTCCCCTTCTGTATGTAAAGAAAAAGCTTTTGTGAAGTGGCTGAGAATGAGATTTAAGATTGATAAAAGTTTCCTGCAGCCCACTCCCTCACACCAAAGACAGCATAATTGTATAATTGAGATCTGCTCGAGCGTTGACTGTAACACTCCAGTATTCACGCACAACGGATGAAATACATAGGCGAAGCTGAGGGAGTGAAACGAGTTTCAGGGCTGTGGTAGAAATTAGATAGGAGGGTAGTAATGTGCCATAAGTGTGGGTGCCAGTGACAGTGATGGAGAGGAGCAGGGCTAGGGACGAGGGTCCCTTGCAGCCAGCAGAAGATGACGGCCGTTTTGTTGGCAGAAGGACGACCTCAATGAAGAAGAGTTCTGACGAGGCGTCGGAGCTTAGGTACATGTCAACAAGTCAATCAGATCTACGTTTCTAAAACGAGCGAACGTAAAGTGGAATTTTATGTAGACGCTCTACATAACATGAATTTCGATTAAATCCAAAGTGTTAATTTATCAGGTGGGTAGGGCATGTAGCATGAATAGAGGAAAAGAGGAATGCATATAGGATATTGGTGGGAAAGCCATAAGGAAAGAGATCACTGGGAAGACCAAGGCGTAGGTGGGTGGACAATATTAAAATGGATCTTAGAGAGATGGAATAGGTTGGTATGGATTGGATTCATCTGCTCAAGATAGGGACCAGTGGAGGGCTCTTGTGAACACGGTAATGAACCTTCGGGTTCCATAAAATGCTGGGAAATTCTTGAGTAGCTGCAGAATTGGCGGATCCTCAAGAAGGGCTCAGCTCCACAAGTAAGTAAGTAAGTAAGTAAGTAAGTAAGTAAGTAAGTAAGCTAATTCATCAGCAATAAGTTGACTTGTAAATAAAGACAGGTCTCGAAGAGTAGCCAAATATTAATAATTTTTAAACAGTGACGCGGTTAGAAATTCTAGCTGTGTATTACAGAAATTAAAATTTGTTACCGCCTATTACGGTAGACAATTACTTACTGGGCGGGTCTAAAATATTCCCTGCGCATAAGAACAGATATTCCAAATAACTACCTGCTACTAAAGGTAAAAGGTAAAGTTGTCCCTGTGCTTAACTAATTCAGATCTACGCCATGAAGGCGTATGGTGGAGTCGATGTATGGTAGACCCACATTTTCTTGACCTCGGCACTAGCTGAAGGAGAGTGGTCAGCTTTAGGCCCCAGCCGTTTTACCCCGGGAGAAAGAGCCCGCGGTACCCATTCGTTAAGGAGGATGGGTGGGCCCCAGAGTCGGTCTGGAAGACGTGGAGAAAAGAAAATTCTTGACACTATCGGGACTTGAACTCCGAACCTTCGGTCGTCCAGCCCATAGCCAGTTGCTATACCGACTCTACTATAGCGGCTCCTAACTGCCAGCGACTAGTATACTTAGTTTAGAGTGTCGGAGGCTGTAAAATAGTAGATGGATAAGGAACGGAAATTATTTCTAATTTCTAATTTATAATTTTCCAGTACTAACACGGATATTGCAAATAGTGCGTGAGTATAGCAGAGAAACTGTAAATAGTTGCTGGGCGCTAGCATAGACATTAATCAGTGGACGGATTTCTCTTTCCGTCTTTCTCGCTTAAATCCCTTTTTCTCTCCTCTCTCTTTCATTTCACAATCTTCAATTCTTCTACTTTCTTTCTTCTTACTTTCGTTGTTTTACTCATATTTCTTTCCTTCTTCCTCCGTCTTTATCTTTCCTCCATTTTTCTCTCTTCTTTCGTTTCTCCTTCCATCTTCTTTACTCATTTCACATTCCGTTTTTCTTTTTCGTCTTTTTACCTTTCTTTCTTTACTTCTTCATTTCGATCTTGCCCTAATTTAATCTTTATATCTGTCTTCTTCTTATCGCAAATGTAAGACTGCTGGATTGAGCTAGACACAAAAAAAAATAATTCCCTTTAGTCCGCAAGCGAACTATACCGACTGAGCGACCGCCGCTTGTCGGCGAAGTTAGTGCCAACATTAGGGGAGAGAGGGTGTGGCGTGGTCAGCGCAACGGAACCCCACGGCCATTAATATAGGGTTTATAGACCGGAGCCGCTATTTTCTTCAATTATCCTCACAAGTCTGAGTGAACCCCGTTTGAGACACACTACTTCTTAGAAAATCTGGTAGCGCCGGGAATTGAACTCGGACCTCTGGATCTGTAGTGAGGAACTCTGACCACTAGACAACAGAGGCGATGGATTGAGCACGACATAGGACCAGAAAGTGTCATGTAACGTAGGAACAATGAGCAATTTTCAGATTTAATTACAAGACAGACAAAGAAACAAGAGTCAACAAGTGGACTCTGCCGGTTCATAATATCCGGACCAAAGCAGTGGGTGGCTTTATGTGCAGACAGTCAAGCTGTTTGATCTCTGAGGAGCTGCGGATGGTGTTTGACAGGCTGTGGAAGGCTGCCAAGATGCCCCTGATGCCACTCTATTGCACGGTTTGCTTCTCGTCAAACGATGAAGCATGCGCTTCACCCAACTTGTGTTAACATCAAGAACTTGGTTTTAGGGACAAACACCTCCATTAGTGTCCCACTGCTACTGTGGCGAAGCGCTGCACAATGCCTAATCCTTCCTGCCCGTTTCAGGTCCAAGCTGTCATTTTAATCGGGTGATGCTTTTCTGTTCAAGATGTAAAGACCTAGAGACGGTATACATCTACATGTGTTATATAGGTGTCCGGATGAAAGGTATCAAAAATAAAAAAATTATATCTCAGAAACTAATTGTCATACACGTATCCGGTTTATGTCATCCGAAAGGAAAATTCTGAATATTTTTTTCATACCCGGCTTACGGGCATGCGCCGCCACATTTTTGTCACCATATTAGGAATCACCTATACAGAAAGATGGCTGGAATATGAATTAGCAGAGGTAGACCAATCGCTTGGCTTCATAGGTCGCCATATTTAACTCCAGTGGTTTTTTTCTTGTTGGGTTATGTGAAGAACAACGCCTGAAAGCCCGCATAAGGGACGCTGCCGCTATGGTAAAACAACAGATACTTCAAACCCGGATATTTGTCGAGCCACCAAGGGAGCCCACATTTAAATTTATTAAGAAAGTTATAGACAGAATTTTTTTTAATAGTTTCCTTTTGTAATGGTCTAACAGTGTACACTGTAACTCATCAATATGTGTAATGAATTTTTTCTGAATATAATGGTTTTATTTTGGACACCTTTCATCCAGACAACCTGTATCTTCTTCTACTTCTTGTTCTTGCCGCTGATCTCCTTATTTCAACCCTCATCCTCACACTCTTCCTTTTACGACTCATTTTCCTTCCTCCTGAATGTCCGTAAATACATCTACATATGTATGTTATATATTTTCCTCTCCTCCTCCTCCTCCTCCTTACTGTTCTTCTTTTGCGCTCCGTACATCTACATACTGCCAACTGTAGGGCCGTAGGCGTGACAAAAATAACGGGCTCTAGTTCGGACGATTGGATTTATTAGCAGTTCGGTTACACGCTCTCTCTCTCTTAATTACAATGAGGTNTGTATGTTATATATTTTCCTCTCCTCTCCTCCTCCTTACTGTTCTTTTGCGCTCCGTACATCTACATACTGCCAACTGTAGGGCGGTAGGCGTGACGAAAATAACGGGCTCTAGTTCGGACGATTGGATTTATTAGCAGTTCGGTTACACGCTCTCTCTCTCTCTCTCTCTTAATTACAATGAGGTGGCCGCGCCATAGCTCGAGCGGTTAGTCGCTGGCTTCCCATCGCGGCGGCCCGGGTTCGATCCCAGGTCTAGTCAAGTGGAATTTGTGGTGGACAAAGTGCCGCTGGGGCAGGTTATTTCCGAGTACTTCGGTTTCCCCTCTCAATCTTTATTCCACCAATTGCTCCACAATCACCCTCGCCTATCATCTGGGGCTGCTACAATAGGCCAGAAGTGGCCGCAGTACAAGGGACTTAGTCCCACCCCACTAGCAATAAAACAATAATTACAATTAGTGCTGCGCTATAGTTATTTCTACACTTTGTAATTCACTGTTATATACACTCTAGAACTCTCTTGGTAACGCAATTAAAACACAGGAACTATCATTTCAAATCACTCCAGATATCACTGCACTACAGCACACACAAATTCTTCAAAGTCCATTAACACTTCACAGCTGAATCCTCACAACTCCTTTCCATGATGGCTTCGTGTCCTTGACTCACAGGTTCTCGGTGATTACTAGCTACGACGGACTACGACTGACTGTAAACGACCTTCACTGTCCCCTGTAAACTTTTGGCACGGAATCCATAGAGAACACCTCTCACTGTAAACGTGTTTACAGTTCCGTTGCTTAGAACCGGACTGCATAACCCCTTTGTTCTAATGTTGCCTGGCTCCGACCACACTGAAAACAAGTCACGTGCTAGCTATCTCGTCAGTCAATTGGCGCGCTGATTGTTGCATAGTAACGAGCTATAAACATTCTCCCTATTGCTGCGTGGCCTTATGAGAGAAGGTGTTTATCGCGGCGTTTCCTAGCCACACACGTTAAAATACGTTATATCTTCCTTCCTCTTCCTCGCCCTCATTCTCAATTGCTCCCTTCTACATCTCCTTATTTTCCTTCGTGGATTGGATCTAGCGGGTTAGTGTAGTGATAACGCTCTATATTCGTATTAGGAAGGTACCCGGTTCGCATATCGGTTGGCTTATAGGCTATCATGGCTGAAAGTCTGCGATTTTCTTCTTTGGGGAAAGACATTACCTGAGAAATGCCATAAACACCCCCTACACATCTTTACCTATTTCCTCATTCGTGATTTTCGTTTCTCATCCGACTTTCTTATTTTCAGAGAAGCCAGTACGTTTTTGTGAAAAGTGTCTTGTTTCTTTGTGGTCAGCCTGCTTACCGAAAAGAGGAAAATTACATACAAGACCTTCTGTTAGAAAAGGTGTTTCAAAGATTGTGTGCATATATATAGTTTGCCAGGATAACAATTTAATAATCACACAATATGACGATTTTCTGTGCATAATTGCAGTGGCACATTTACTCTTCAACCACAATAAAATTATGACCTACCTTATCAAAGTTTCGCACTGCCGAAATACAGATGATTTTTAGAATATGAAAACGATAATAGTGTGTCACATGTGCAATTTTTATATAACATGACAGAACGCTGTCCTTCCTTGCAAGGAATGCAGGCTAAGACAGATGGAGCTCTAAAACTCTGTTGTATATAGTTGAAAAGTTTCTCCGAACTGCAAGCAACTCACATGCATGCCTGCTGGCGAAGTTGTTCCAAGTATTTAAAGTATTTAGGAACTTCCAAACAGGGGACTGACATCGAACAAATAGACTCACGGGATTGAGTACAAGTCTGTAGAAGCCCTAATGAAGATAAAGGCGTCATCTCTTACAGAACTGGAAAAGAATTCCAAATGTGTGTCGCGTAATCATGGGCTGATGTTCATACACGAATTTCTTCTTAATTACAGCGGATAAACTTCTACATAACAAATGTTATGTGCTATATTAGTAAATTCCAAATAAATAGTTTTTATTTCTTAAAACACGATATATTTCGATCATAACGGATCCTCCGTCATTAGTGGCAACAAATTTATTCTACAAATAAAATTTTCAGATAATTTTAAGAATTTCATATTCGCTGTAAACTGAATCAAATTCCAAAAATGTACAATTATCTAAAACTTCTTAAAATTAAACTTATGAGGAGGTAGGAAGTATCTTAAAATATAATGCAATAATATGTATTATTCCAAATAAGAATATTAGCTGGTTCACGGTAGAGTTCGTTATGAAACGCTTCATGTTAAACATAATTCGTGGGCGTGTATGCTCCTCTCGACTGCCCCTGTGGTCTAGTGGTCAGAGTTCCTGGTTACAGATTCTGAGGTCTCGGGTTCGATTCCCGGGTGCTACCAGATTCTCTGAGAAGTAAGGGGTCTGGAACGGGGTCCACTCAGCCTCGTGAGTATAATTTAGGAGCTATTTCAAGGAAATAGTGACTTCGGTCTAGAAAACCGAGATTAACGGCCGTGGGGATTCGATGAGCTGACCACGCGACACGCTCTATCAGCTAAAGTTGGTACTAATTTCGCTGAGAAGCGCCGGTCGCTCGGTCGGTATAGTTCGCTTGCGGACTAGAACCACGGAGTTTTTTTTTTAATAGTTTGATTATTTGATACATACATATGCAATACTTCATATCATCATCAAATAATCGTCATATAGTCCGACGATGATCCTGTGTGGCCGAAACATGTAGTGAATTTTCATGAAAGCATGGACTATGCGGTGATTAGACTAATAATTCGAGAATCTGCACTGAAGACTTCGTCGTTTCATCCTCTATACAGCTCAGTGATCTAAAAGTATGCAACATTCCGACATTCATTCAAAGGACATAGAATTATTGTGGAAACTACTTTAAATGTGTGTGGCATGCAACAATCTCGTGAGTTCGGACGCCCTCTTGCACACACCTGGCGATCCCACCATCTGCCACCAAATATATACATCTCGGCGAACTCACGAAAAGCAAATACTTGCTCCCCTTTCGACCCGGCACTCGTCCGTTCGAGCTTCTGCCGGTGGCTGTTGACATACCCGAATACTCCATCACTGGCTCCCCACAAACTTCCAGCAAAAGCAGAGATGTACGGTGGCTGAAACATCAGTTCGGGGGAAACGAGAAGACGGAAATGAAGGCAGGTGAGAGTTGGAACTCCGGGAATTGTACGCCTTACGTGATAATTGCTAATATAGGTTTGATCAAATCGACCTTCTCACATAAATCGCGTGGAATGAATACACTATGGCAATCCCACTAACAGTCACCTTGCCTTACACATGTGCTATTCATAATACAGATACCACAAAGAAAAAAACACAAACTTAATTGACGTAAGTAAGGGGGTTGGTCTAGAAGTAAACACAAAGAAAACTATGTATATGTTACTGTCTCGTCACCAGAATGCAGGGCAAAATCATGATATAAAGATAGGAAAGAGATGTTTTGAAAATGTGGCACACTTCAGATATTTGGGAACGACGATAACAGATTGAAACCTGATTCAGAAGGAAATTAAGAGGAGATTGAACTCTGGTAATGCTTGCTACCATTCAGTCCAGAACCTTTTTTCTTCTCGTCTGCTGTCTAAAAACATAAGAATTAGAATATACAAAACTATAATTTTGCCTGTGGTTCTGTATGGGTGTGAAAGTTGGTCTCTGACATTAAGGGAGGAACATAGACTGAGGCTGTTTGTGAACAGGGTGTTGAGGAGAATATTTGGACCGAAGAGAGATTAAGTGAGAGGAGGTTGGAGAAAACTGCATAATGAGGAACTTCATAACTTGTACTCTTCTCCAAGTATAATTAGAATGATCAAGTCAAGGAAGATGAGGGGAGCAGGGCGTGTAGCACGAATGGGAGAGAGAAGGAATGCAAATAGGATATTGGTGGGAAAGCCAGAAGGAAAGGGACCACTTAAAAATCGAAGACGTTGGTTGGTGAACAATATTAAAATGGACCATAGAGAGATGGGATGGTATAAACTAGATTAATCTGGCTCAGGATAGGTACCATTGGAGGATTCTTGTGAACACGGTAATGAACCTTCTGATTCCATAAAATGCTGGGAGAAACTTGAGTAGCTGCAGAATTGGCGGCTTCTCAAGAAGGGCTCAACTCCATGAGTGAGTGTGAGTGAATGATATGCTTTTGTGCCACGTATCAGTAAGCTGCTTCACAATATGACTCAGACATGGAGGAAAAACTAGACCAAAGATGAAAAATGGTTTGTGGGCTCTGCACATCCACCGATATCTGTGAATCATACCGAACAAGTTCGGGCGGCGGCAGTGTTCCTTACATGCACACTAGAGGCGGCACGATCAAAACTCTTCCGACTTTCAGACCACCTTGCTTCAAATTGTCGTGTGTTTCCTCAGTTCCTCCAGGAAGACGCCTGTCTATTATCTCAAAATTAATGCCTCAACGTAGGCAGTGCAGACTCAACCCACATCTTGCTACTCCGTTATTCACCGCCATCGGCAAATTCGAGCCTATATATGTTATATGGGACCGCCTCTCTTGTCTAGTGGTCAGAGTTCCTAGCTACAGATCCAGAGGTCTCGGGTTCGATTCACGGCGCTGCTAGATTATCTGAGAAGTAGTGGGTCTGGAAAGGGGTCCACTCAGCCTCGTGAGGATAATTGAAGAGCTATTTCAAGGAAATAGCGGCTCCGCTCTAGAAAACCGAGATTAACGGCCGTGGGAATCCTTTGTGCTGACCACGCGACACCCTCTATTCGCTAAAGTTAGCATTAACTTCGCTGACAAGCGGCAGTCGCTCGGTCGGTATAGTTCGCTTGCGGGCTAGAGGCCACGGAGTTTGTATAGGTTATGTGGTTCAAAAGGGCATGCTTATTGCGTAAAACATCACAGTGATGGTGAAGAGGAAGAAGAAGAAGATGAACATGAAGATGATGCTGATAAATAAAGAAACTTAAGTATTTACATTCTTTTGTTGACGTGTTATAAACATAACTGAACGTTTGGAATTGAGGTTCTCACAGCGGTGGACGTGAAGAGTCGCATCTTCTGGAATATAACACCTTGTAGCCGGTTGAAAGTCAACTTATGTTTCGGAGGAATATGTCCCCTCCATCTTCAGGGACGAAACGTATGTCAAGAGAGAAACTAGCATGAAGCATGTAGCTACTTGCTGCAAGCTCTTTTCTTTCTTGGCTTATTCTTCGACCTAAAGGTGGAGGCGACATGTTGCTCCGAAACATAAGTTGACTTTCAACGGACTACAAGGTGTTATATTCCAGAAGCAGAACCCTTCTAAACTTACGGATTCGGTAATGCAGAATCCTGAGGTGAAATCCGTCAGGATTTTAAAATCCATCATTGCAACGAGGACAGCTTAGACTAATTAACCTTATTTATTACTTTGCTTTCCCTTTATGTCTTTATTTGTTTATCTGTTAATTTATGCCGGTGATTCTCACAGTGACTTATATTAGTTTAGTATCTGACCTACTACTTCTTGGCTTGAGGGGAGACATGCCTTTACGTTCTCATCCCTCGAGTTATTGCAGATTTCAGTGAAACCACAGAGCACCGTGGCTCAAACGGTAACACTTCTGGTTCATATCCCAGATGAGGCTGAATCGAAATTTGGCTAGAAACCAACTATCTCAAGGACTTCGCATATTTTCTCAGTCGCTCCAGGAAAATATTGGAAGAGCACCTTAAGTTAGCACATGACCATTTCCTTCCAAATGTATTCCGATTCATTGTTCATTATTCATCGAATCATTCAGTAATAATATATCATAAATAACGAAATAAAATTAACTAACAGCATATATTTTCTTCCTCTATGTTGAAGTTTCAGACACCGCGAAGGATAGTTGGATATCCCTTCGAGGAAGACCTGAAATCTTGAGGAAATTGCATAGCCCACTGTGGCAACAATACCTCCACAACCGTTCCTCCATTTCCCACCCCACTTCAGTAATGAGTTTAAATTTCCCTAATAACTCTGACAATACACAGAGTTACATCACTCGACATTTTCACTTTTTCGAGTGTAAAAGTAAGAAGAAAACAGAATGAACGAGCTTCATACCAGGAGAGAGTGAGAGACAGACTGCATAACTTCCAGCATCAACTGGCACAAAATAACACAGAGATAGCTCTGAAGGCTAATAGCGTCTCCTTTCCTTGATGACTCAGAATGTTAGCCGAAGAAAAAGACGCGCAATTTTTTGGGTGGGAGTACGGGTAAGGGGCACAAAACGCCATTTCCCTTAGTGATGTAACCTCCCTCCTACCTTCCCTTCAGCCAAAACAAATCAGGGCGTACTGTATACAGTGCACAGCGTACTTTTTCAGTGTCCCATTACGCCTGAAGGTGGAAGTCCCTAGCACGTTACAAAATGCAGCGAGGTAGGTGGCATATAAAAAATAGCCATGCAGCACAAGTCAAACGGTAATGGAATGTGCTAATGTTCAGGGGCGAGAAGGCCTGGCACTGGGGACAGGACAAAAGTCGCCTAAGTCAAGTTGGGCGTTTCGCACTCTACAATTTCTACTCAGTTTTCCAGGGTTTCATTCATTTTTGCTCCATATTACTTCCCTTCGTTATTTTCTTACGTTCCACCATTCACTGCTTTCTTCTTCCTTTCCTCGTTTCCTTTTCTTTCCGTCTTACTTTTTCGTTCCTTTGCCTCAATTTGCTCTTCCGTCATCCTAATTTCTTTTACTTCTTATTTCCTTTCTTTCTTATTTTGTTTCATCGCTTTCTCCTTTTGTTCCTTCTTGGTTTTAGCAGATCTCTCATCGCTTACTTTTTTGTCTCCTTGTCTTTGTTTATTTTTTATCTTTCTGCTTTAACTGGAAGCATGGAGAAATAGTCTTCTATTCCTTTGATACCTTCACATTAAGGGATAAAGGGAGTAGAATGAAAAGAAAAAGTGGAACGCCGTGATAGAGGCGCAGAGGGACAAGATCAGAACTAAGCGATAAAGCGTCTTTAAAGTAAGCAAAGAAGAAGGAAGGAAAGACGGAAACATTTTGCAGAGGTTGGAAGCTTTTGAAACAGAATCAGCGAGGTGCTAGGAAAAATATACATTACGATGAGGAATTTTACATCCGAGCGAGCAACAAGGAAGGCTGAAACTTACCCGCAGGCGAAACGAAAGAGAGATACACGGCAGAAGGCAAAGATCTAGCGAGCGGCTTCATTCACGGTTGAAAGGAGAAAAGACGGAAGAAAGGAAAATTATATTATGGCTTGTCATGACGTTCGCTCACAGTACCAGCACAGAAATTCCGAGAAAAGGAAAATACTGTAACGTTTGCCAGCTTCGTATGTTCACATGAGGACGCATCAAGGTGACCTGCCAACATAGATTCACTCTCTAAGTCCTCCTCTGCAAAGTCCAATGCTTCCGTGAAGGGGCCATGTTGTTCAAGAGGCTCATGGGTGAAATTGCTGTCAGATCACTAGTGACTAGGTGTCTCATGGATTCACTTATTGTTTTCGTGTTGCAAAAGTATTTTAATAGAGTCACGACCGACTCCTTCCAAATCCTTACCTAACCACCATTCATGACCATAGAATTTCATTCTATATCATATGACCTCTACAGTTCAAACCGTGTTAAGACGTATTAAATTACGAAGGAACTGTGTAGCCTCAGATGGCATCCTCCAGAGGCATCTGCAGGTTTAGTGCAACTACGTGATTTGTCGCCAATAATTTCCTGTACTCGACGTTAAAAAAGTCTGCTTTGAAAGAGTGTCCTTATGTGGTCTTAGAACATATCTGCAGGTATACAGTATTTCCTTTTGAGGTTTTTAAACTTAGGCACAACTTAAAAACTTTCCATCAATAATTATGTTTAAAAATATTAAGTTGTAAAAAATATATGCAGCACAACGCATGCAGTAACAGGAGCAAAACACAACATAGAACACGATACACAAATGTATGTAGGAAGAATGCTCACGTAAAAGAGGATTGGCGTAATTCGCGTGTTTGAGTGCGACGTAGGAAGAATCCCGAAAAGCTTTATTATTTAGAATTCATCGACATATATGACGAATACAGATTTTAGTCATTTTAGAATGAAGACATCATGACATGCAGTACAATAGTTTAACGTGCATAGGGACACCTGATGATGGCATATTAGTGCTGAAACATGTAGTGTGGAAGTGAAGAATAAGGTGAAAAAGTGTATACACTGTAAGACGGTCTCTTGTTTATTGTTACAACGGACGCATTTTGTGCGCTCGTGTGGCCCCAGCCTAAGAGATCAAATAACGGTCCCTTATACTTATCTAACATAATAAGCAAGATTCGTCTTTTGTACATAAGCAAGAATTTTTGGCAACAACCAGCACCAACTTTCCTTTCATACGGCAAGGATGGCAGACAAAACAAAAAATTAGGGGGGACACAGAAACACACAGAGAGCAAGGTGATCTCATAAGCCTCCTAACAGAAAGCAGAGGGGTGGGATACACAGAGAGCAAGGTGATCTCACAAGCCTCCTAACAGAAAGTAGAGGGGTGGGATACACAGACAGCAAGGTGATCTCTTAAGCCTCCTAACAGAAAGTAGAGGGGTGGGATACACAGACAGCAAGGTGATCTCTTAAGCCTCCTAACAGAAAGTAGAGGGGTGGGATACACAGACAGCAAGGTGATCTCATAAGCTTCCTAACAGAAATTAGAGGGGTGGGATACACAGACAGCAACGTGATCTCACAAGCCTCCTAAGAGAAAGTAGCGGGGTGGGATACAGAGACAGCAAAGTGATCTCACAAGCCTCCTAACAGAAAGTAGAGGGATGGGATACACAGACAGCAAGGTGATCTCACAAGCCTCCTAAGAGAAAGTAGCGGGGTGGGATACACAAGACAGCAAGGTGATCTCATAAGCCACACAAACCTAAAAAATTAGGAGGAATACACAGATAGACACAGAGAGGAAGGTGATCTCGCGAGCCTCCTTCATTTGTTCAAAATAATGAAAGTAGGCTAAAAATATTTTAAATGCATTTAGTTCTCTTTGGATCGAGACGATGTTGGGTACTGAAAGCACGTAAAATTTGCTGCCAACATATGCACTGAATAGGCGACGAAGACTTAATGATAAATGTATCTTTATAAACAGACCGCCCCTGTGGTTTACTGGTCAGAGTTCCTGGCTTCAGATCCAGAGGTTCGGGTTCGATTCCCGGCGCTACAAGATTTTGTGAGAAGTAGTGGGTCTGGAACGGGGTCCACTCAGCTTCGTGAGGATAACCGAGGAGCTATTTCAAGGAAATAGCGACTCCGGTCTAGAAAACCGAGATTAACGGCAGTGAGGTTCCGTTACGCTGACCACGTGACACCCTCTATCCGCAAAAGTTGGCACTAACTTAACAAGTGGCGGTCTCTCGGTCGGTATAGTTCGCTTGCAGACTATAGGCCACGGAGTTTAATCTTTATAAAGAGGCGATATAGCTCTCGCGACCTAATACTCCATTCAGAATGCCATGAGTGTCATATATTGCAGAAATAAGTAATTACTGAAATATTTACACCTGAAGTTGATTTCATAAATTTAAACATAGCTTTATGAGATTACAACATATAATGTTTCAAAGATTAAAATAAGATTTCTGTCTGACCCTTACAGGCTGAGTTTTAAATAGAAATACTATTATAATATCACGGTAATATATAATCTACATTTGTAGAAAGCTGCACCTTGTCAGCTTGAAATCTGAGGAGAGGAGAGGTTAAGTTTACTCTGACATGCCATAAGCCAAAAACACGCAGAGAATAAGACTGATGTCAAGGTGACATATAGCTATCCTAACATGGGCATTTTGACGCATCCTTCCAGCGCGAAGTCAATGATCAAAATGACAAGATAGCAACATTTTATCAGGATGTCTGTGTTCAGCACGCAGCCTTCGACGGAATGCGAGAGCTACAGACAACTTGTTGGTCGGCTTGCCTGCAGGCTAACAAGTGGTAAAGCCAAGCCAACCAGAAGACTCAATGTCAGCCAACTTACATAACAGTAAAAGAAACTTAGCTAAACGGATAACAAGAAGCCGGGAAGAAAGCTCAAAGGGAGAGAGAAATTTAAAGATCAAAAAGAATATACAGAATGGTTAGGCCTGCAGTGAAGATTCAATTCTTAAACTCACATTTTAAACAGACATCTGTTTGTGAAGCAAGAGTTTTGAATTCTGTTTTGAAAAAAAGTTATCTTCCAGATTAACCAATACATTTCTTTTGCGTTTCTTATCTAAAATAGGCCTTAAAATGAAAGCATTATGGATAACTCATATCTTTCCTTCTTCATGCTAAATTTCAAAAAGTCCTATCGGATTTCGATATTTGTTTTGGGGGGATTTTATACTAAAATATATCGTGTGAATTTAATTTTATATCGGGCAATTGTAAAAATAGAAACTCCTACAAGAGATTAGCACCTTGTGTAAACTATAGACCTAAGTAAAAATAAGTAAAGCTATCCCTATAAGAGGCTGCGATGGCCCATAGGGTTGTGAGATGTTAAGGTTCCCACATTGTCTAGACATTCGGCTCATAGATGGTGGCAAGGTTGTCAGCCTTACGTGCCGGCCGCCCTTTACCCCCGAGAATATTCCAAGAATATTCCTGGTACTCAATCCTGTTAGAGGCTGAGTCGACCCCAGGGCCATAGTGCGGCTGGAAGGATTAGGTAAATTGAAGAAATCCACCTCATAGGGATTCGATCCCGCGACCTTCCGGCTTGTAGCATAGTGCCTCAACCAACTACGCTACCTTAGTAATATCTCCAAACTTCTAAAAAATTTTGACACCAATGAGGCCAAGAGCGTGGGCGCATTGATAACGCTCTAGACTTGTACTTAGGATGTGCTCGGTTCAAATTCCGATAGGGACACTAAGGGTTTTCGTGGCCTTTCTTAGTCACTCCGTGCATATGCAAGTATAATAATTCGATTAGGTTATGATATTTTCCTTCCAAATCTCTTCCAATTAGTTATTTAATTAGTCATTCTAGCATTTGACGCTAGAGAGACATACAGTGACAGCGCCGTGAAACAAACCGCACGAAATGATAATACTGAACGAAGTAGAAAGAAAAATATTTTACTCGGCCTCATCTTGTAGTTTTGGTAACAAAAAGAATCTCTCTGCAAAAATAATTTTGTACAGAATATGTCATAGAACTTTTCTAACTTGGAATGAACTCAGGAATAAACCCTGGAAGTGCAGACATACGGTCGTGAATATCACTTAATAATAGTTTGCACTGACAGGTCTATCGAAAATAACAAAAAAAAAAGTAAAGCTATCCGTGCAACATATCGTGGAGGCCGATGGGGTTACGAGACGTCGAGGCTCCCAAATCTTATAGACAATAGGCTCACAGATGGTGGTGAGGTTGTCAGCCTTAAGCACCGGTCGCCCTTTAGCACCAGGAAGATTCCTGGTATCCATTTCTGTTAAGAGTCTGAGTCGAGAATTGAAAAATCCAATGACCTCATCGGGAATCGAATCTTCGACCTTCCGGCTTATAACATAGTGCCTCAGTCAATTAACCTAGCGCGTGCCCCATCGGAAATAAATTAATATAGAGCAATATAATGACAGATAAGGATGGACACAGAATAAAGTTCCGAAACGTCGCATAACTTACATACATGCATAACAGGTAGTAAAACATGTGTCAGTGTAATGGCATCTAATCGCATGGCGACGAAACCACAGACAATGGCGACTGCCCAACACCGCTACAGTCACAACCTTAGAAAGAGGAACATTCGAGTATAAAGAAAACCAACCACATGTGGATGAGCCACCAACCGAAACGTCCTGTATATAAATATATGTACGTGGTTTACGAAACTCCGTCTCGGTCACGGCATCCCCAGATTGTATCCAGCAGCAAGCGAATTTCCAAAATGGCAGGCTTAGTCCTCTCGAGCTGCGAGAGGTAGTTTCTATCGCAGTCATGGAGAAAAGCATTTTGAAACCGAAAGTAAAATCAGTGTTCCAGTGATAAAGGAAATCACTTTGCGCCTTTTTGCCCATATCTTCAGCCTGCAACCTCAGGCTAAAATCTCTTCTCAGACGTAAGGAAAAAGCATAAAAAACACAAATGGTAGAAAAAAACAACATTGTATGTCCAATAGAACTCTCATTCTTTCCTTTAGCTGCACTATCTGTGGCAATAGTCACCCCGACCAAGTGCAAGGGGGTGAATCTGTAGGGATGAGACCGTGGGGTTGAATCTATTGGGAAGAAGTAACGTGTGCATTAGAGGGAAGTTTCTTCCCCCCAATTTGGCTCGCTCGTGTTCCTTTCGTTTCTTTCCACGTTTTCTAGTCTCTTCAAGATGCCCTCATGTAGGAGGCCGGTAGCCACACACTCCTCTGCTCTTACTGTATACACAAATGACAGTTGCAGATGACGCGCATCTAGTTCACTGCCTTCTGTTGAATAAGGAGTTCTGGGAAGAACTTATGAACCCAAATTCTTCACTCCACATGATTATGGCGTTGCTAGTACCAGATATAAATTAATATTCACAGATTTGGGGGATGCCGATCCCAGTGGCCGCGCGGTCCAAAACATAAACCGTCTTCGCCCTCTTGAACACTGGAATCGTGGGTTCGAATCCCATTCGAGGAATGGATGTCTGTGTGCGTTGTATTGTTCTGTGTACAGGTAGCGGCCTTACGATGTGATGATCCCCCGTCCAAGGAGTCCTACCGACTGTGTGTAGATTAAGAAACTGAAAAAGCATCCAAGGTCCAAGAGGGCTGTACAGTCATAGAAAACATAAGATAAGATACAACTATGGAGGTTCATCCCGTGTGCCCCAACAGTTCCAACCAGGTTCTGACTCCTCCGTTATAACCTCAAAAGATTCGCGCCGTCGCCATATCTGTGACTGATAAATGAAGCAACGCGTCTTACAGAATGTATAAATATTGTGACGTGCTGCCTAAAATCCGTACTAGAGCATATTTCAGCGTTCGTTGATGGTTAACGATAACATTTCCCAGACAGCGGAATGGAATGCAGCATTGGAATTGAAACAGTGAGTTTCCACGGTTACAAAGAAGCATTGTATGACAACGGGAAAACCAAACTGTTGAGAAAGACGTTCCATAAGCGGTCCGCAAAAGGTCTATTTAACAGGGTTGAATGAACCACCGTGGCCCTGCGAGTCGTAAGAGGCGAAGGAAAGGGAAGTCTCAAATCTGAGACAGTAAAATATGGTCGAGAGTCCCAAGGGACTCAGACCCGAGAAAGACTATGCTGGCAAGACCCAGTAGCATGTAAAAAGGACAGATCCGTCCTCTCGTCAGAGAGGGCGCCCCACAAAAACAAGACCGTAAATGCCAAACAGTAACAAATATCTGGTCATGAGCCCAAACTGGGGCTCGACACCAAGATTTACTGACTGACTAACTTACCCTCAGTCGCAATGTGACTTGGACTTGGTAATGAGTTAGGTACTGTCAGAAGTTGAGAGAGTTCAGTTGAGGCTTGAAAGTCAGCCTGTGAAGGGAAGACTTAGCGTGTGACCTGAAGGCTCCATGCGTGCTGTAGTTACACTGAGACTGCTATAAACACATTGCAAGGATACGACTAATGAAGACTGAGACGTGTCCTAGTAATCTATAGTGAGGAAACCAGCAATAGTGTTATAATTATTTGTAGTTACAAGTTGAGTGTGTAAGTGTCTAATAAACCCGATTATCAATCCAAACCCCGTCTATAGTCATAACGCCTAACACGTGACATTATGTAAATGATCTATATATATACCGTGACGCATATACCTATTGCTAGGGAACGACTCAGTATATACATTCCAGCGAACACATAACAAGATGAGCTGTGTTCTCTGTGGATCATATTACAACTAGTTGCTAGGTAACGCAACAATTCTGACAACAGAAGGGGTGTTTTCTGTGTGATCCGCGCTAAGACCAGTGTTGGGCAACAGGCCATTGAACATGCAGTTTGACACGTGACACGTATTTTCTACGAGGTATGAACCGGGTCTATATAAAGAGAGTATGTTTTTAGTTGGAAGTAGATTAGAGAATCAGAATTATAGAATTGAGTCGAGTTCTGAAGGGTCGGCAGTCCAAGATAATTGAACAAGAAATGGCAAGCAGGTTTCATATTGATTTTTTTTTATTTCTCTGCGAATTTACAATCTACTCACTACAGTAAGGAGCAATAAGTAAATTGGCTTATAGTGATTTGAAGTGATAGTTCCTATGATAAGTCCGTTGCCAGGAAAAGGCTAGCGTGTCCTAGTGATTAGTGAAGTGAGTAGATATACCATAACGCTACAATTGATTGTAATTATGAGAGATCGTAAACGAAGGTGTTAATAAATCTAATCACCCAATCCAAAACCTATTATTATTCGTCACGGAATCCCGGACAAATGACAATACAAAACTCAACATTCCTAGCTCCAACGTCCATTACATGTCGCCATTAAACTGAAATCTAGTCAAAAGATTTCAGCCTGTTGCTTTATGTTCTACATAAAAAACATTAAAGGGTCCACACACGCCCGAAGACTTATTACCACTCAAAAACCCAGGAGTGTACATTAAATGAATCTCGTATCCCTCCAACATCAATAGTTCTCATGCTGACATGTCAGTACAATTTATGGTACGAAATTAAAACGTGAGATGCGATGCGATTCTTAGTGTCATTATGACCATACTGCGTTGCACGAAAATCCATGGATCAATTCATAAGTTAGTGAGGCGAGAGGAGGAAACAGACGGATATGATGACATGGTTACCCTGCATTCAATTCAATTCGTGTTTATTTATGTGCAAACTTAACAGCACAGAGGCCAATTAAAAAGTTAGGACGAGTACATAGAAATACACAAAAAAAATTAAAGAGCAAAATACAAAATATGATAGTCTATACAATAGCAATATATTAGTAACAATTCCATAATAATAATAATAATAATAATAATAATAATACATCTATTACAATTTAAATTTGAAATTTTAAGCGAATTTCTTACGGCTTGACTCTTCCCCCAATTCAAAGTATCCACTATATTTGACGCAACACCGAAGTTAAACTTTGCTATGATATTGTCACGTGTACTAGTGACTAAGAGGCGGGTGTGGATTGGTGAATCGATTTATTGGATAACTACCAGTCGTAACTACAAAGAATTATATCACTCCAAATTATTACTTGAACAGTAACACAGAAAGTGATTCAAAAGGCCGCGCCATAGCTCAAGCGGTTAGTCGCAGGCTTCCCACAGCGCCGGCCCGGGTTCGATCCCGGGTCTGGTCGAATGGGATTTGTGGTGGACAAAGTAGCGCTGGGGCAGATTCTCTCCGAGTTTTTCAGTTTCTCCTGCCAATCTTCATTCCAACATATTCTCCATCATCATAATCACCCGGAGCAGGTACAGTAGGCCAATCAGTGGCCATGGACCCAGCTGGACTCCACCACCCACTAAACACACAAAGCAAAGTCTTCAACACTTCAATTCCAATCTTCATTTGTAGCCTCCGGGACTCTGCTATTGGATTCTGTCTGTCCGTCCGTTACTTTCGCTACTCTCATTATGTTCTCTTGAACCGTGTAGAAGTCACAATTGCACTGCACTCAGCATTAGTCTCTCTATTGTCTTGAATTGCCCTGTACCCTCCACTATCTTAAGCTCAAACAGGTCTTCGTTATATGGGCTCCGCATGGACTACATAGAAAACACGACCTCTGTTGTTGACGAAACTTGTTCATTGCACATTGCCTAGCAATGGAAAACCTTTTACTTACTGTTGACCAACATATGAACATTTTGTTAGGAGATTTCAATGCCAAAATAGGGAGGGAAGACATTTTCAAACCAACGATTGAGAATGAGAATTTACACGAAATTAGTGATGATAATGGAGTTAGAGTGCCGGTCACGGTAGCTGAGTGGTCTAAGGCATGCACTGTCTTCCTCGCTCGGAAACCGGGATCGTGGGTTCGAATCCCACTCAGGGCATGGATGTTTGTGTGCGTTTTTCTGTGTTTGTGTACAGGTAGAGGCCTTGTGACGAGCTGATCACCCGCCCAAGGCGTCCTACCGTATGTCTAAGATCTAGTAAACCGAAGTGAAACGGAGCGTTTCATAGAGGTAGGCCTAGGCCCAAATGAGGGCTGCAGCGCCAATGGGGAAAAAAAATGGAGTTAGAGTAGTAAATTTTTCCACATCCAAAAATCTTACTGTCAAAAGTACAACGTTCCCACATTTTAACATTCATAAATTTACTTGGACATCTCCTGATGGGAAGACCCACAACCAAATTGACAATATATTTTGATAAACAGGAGACGGCATCCAAGTTTACTTGATGTCCGATAGTTCAGGGCAGCAGATTATGATACTGAGCACTATCTGGTGGTGGCAAAAATTTTGGAGAGACTGGCAGTGAGTAAACAAACAATGCACAGATTTCATATGGAGAGGTTCAATCTCAAGAAATTAAACAAGGTAGAGGGTAAAGAGCAGTATCGTGTTGAAATCTCAAATACGTAGTTTCGCAGTTTTTGAACACTCAGACACTGCAGTGGATATTAATAGAGCTTAGGAAACTATTAGAGAGAATATCAAAATTTCTGCCAAAGAGAGTCTAGGTTATTATGAACTAAAGAAGCACAAACCATGGTTCGATAATGGTTGCTCGAAATTATAAGACCAAAGGAGATAAGCCAAATTGGAGTGGTCCAAGCAAAATAAATGGGGATAATCTCAACAATATAAGACGCGAAACCAGCAGGCATTTCAGAAATAAAAAGGACTGTCTTAAAGACAAAATTGATGAGCTTGCAACGAACAGTAAGAACAAGAACAATACAGACCTGTATAGAGGAATATAAATGACTTCTAGAGGTGTTGCCAACCTAAAGTAACTTAGTCAAGGATAAGAATGGTGATCTGCTTGCAGATTCCAACCACATTTTGAACAGGTGGAAGAACTACTTCTCTCAGTAACTGAGTGTACACGTACACATGGTCAGTGATGGTAGGCAGACAGAAATCCATACACCTGAGCCGTTACTACCTGACCCTAGCCCTTTTGAGGTTGAAACTGGCTATTGCAAAGGGTGGGATAGTATGGACTGGATCGATCTGGCTAAGGATAGGGACTGGTGGAGGGCTCTTATGAATACGGTTATAAACTTTCGGGTTCCATAAAATGCTGGGAAATTCTTGAGTAGCTGCACAATTGGCGGTTTCTCAAGAATAGCTCAGATCCATGAGTGAGTGAATAATATTTGACGAAAAGCAAAAATTGTGAGGGTTCTTATCATGCGTTGTTCTGAAGCCTCATGCTATTTCTGCTTTCATAGATATACATGTTCTTCTCAGGACTTTTTCCTTACCCTCAAACTATATTGTAGCTTACAATGTAACATTTCTAACTACCAAACTAAAAATATGAGGCTCAGAGCTGCGAACGTGTGATATTGTCAAGATTTATGTGTGTGACTATAGACGGGGTATAGAATGGATATTAGAATTACTGATATAAATTGGAATTAGAAGTAATAAGAGGGCTATTGCTTATTTTCACACTTCGAAAATCACTAGCACACGCTAAGCTATTTCAGTTTTCACCAGTTATATCGAGGCAACGGATTTTAACACACTAATTTTAACAGCCTCACCGTAACTACAGCACATATAAAGACTTCTTTTCAAATCCTCACTCTTGCGACTATCTCTCTTCTCCACAACCGTACTATCAACTGTCAACTAACTCGTTCGCCATCTCTTCTCAGCCTCCCTTGCAGAACTCAAATCTCAACTGACTGGTTCGCTATCCCTTCTCAGCCTCCCTTGCAGAACTCGACTATCAACTGACTGGTTCGCTATCCCTTCTCAGCCTCCCTTGCAGAGCTTGACTTAAGCGACAACCTGTCACCCTTATAACCACTTTGCAAAGACCGAACAGAAAACATCGTTTCCAACAATAACTTTATTTTTTGACGTATATTTACGGGATGGACGACCGAGGGGTCGGAGTTCGAGTCCTGGTAAATTCAAGAATTTTCTCTTCTCCACGTTGTCCAGACAGGCAATTTGGTCCACCCAACTTCCTATACAATGGGTACCTGGGGTTCTTTCCTTGCGTTAAAGCAGCCGGGGTGTCAAGCTGATCACCCGCCTCCAACTGGTGCCGAAGTCAAGAGAATGTGGATCTATATGTCCACTCCCCCATATTTTTGCATGCCTCAGTGCTCAATTGCTCACGCACAGGGAACATTTTACCTTTCTTTTTACTTTTACTGCTACTATCGTGTGTATCAACGTGATCACGTTTGACCCAATTTAAAGAAACCCAAGTCTGGACATTTTCAGCATCAACCAACTCTTTGCATGTGTTTCGGGAAATATTTACTCGACCTTACATTGGTTCAGACAAAGTTTCTGATATTAATAAGGAGGGGTCTATATTGTATGTCATAATCCAGGGCTGTATGGTCCCGACACTGATAACGTCCTTAAGTAAATAAAAACGGAAAACACTCCGTGGCTTTAGTCCGCAAGCGAACTATACCGACCGAGCGACCGCCGCTTGTCGGCGAAATTAGTGCCAACTTTAGCGGATAGAGGGTGACGCGTGGTCAGCGCAACGAATCCCCAGGCGGTTAATTTCAGTTTTCTAGACCGGAGTCGCTATTTCGTTGAAATAGCTCCTCAGTTATCTTCACGAGGCTGAGTGGATCCCGTTCAAGACCCACTATTTCTCAGCAAAATTGATAGCGCCGGGAATCGAGCCCGGGCCTCTGGATCTGTATCCCGGAATTCTAACCACTAGATCACAGAGGCTGTCACCTTAAGTAAGCAACCCCCAAAAAATATACTTCATGCATGATGCTCCGCCTTTGTGAAGCTGCGCAATAAACCGAAGAGTAGAGCGGGTCTGACGGCTGCAGGAGTTGATGTAATTGATATGAATGAACCGGAATGTCGGCAGAATTCGTATATGGTTAATAACACGCGCCTGAAGCTTGTGCTAGTATCGATAAGAACAGCATTCGAGATACAAGTAGAAAGCTTAGTTAATTCGAGATGGGCAAGACCTCCCTCCCTCCCTCCTGGCCCCTAATTTGATCTTCCTTCCCTCTCTATTTTCTTTGTATGTCCCATTTCATCCAGTGAGAAGCATCACCGTCATTTCGGAACCCATTTTGTCCTTCTCCTTGTGATTTTCCCTTCCTCCTGTCCCCGCCATTTAAGAGAACACAAATCGTCTTTGTAAATGGTAATTGTCGCCAGAAGCGGCAGGCGAAGTGAATCTCATGGCGTGGAATCCTCTCCCCCCACCCTCACAGCCTCTCCCATGTTCGATTGAAAGAAAAGAAAACGATTGGCCGAAGATGTTCAGTGCAGAATTCTCTTTTGGAGAGAATCGTTCGGTTTCCTGCACAGCGGAATTTGATCATGATTTTGTGGAACTACTAAGCCATAGTTTCGTAATTATGAATTGGTGCTTTCGCGCAAGTGACAGAAGGACAAGCCGATACAATTCATAAAAACTAAAACATAATATACCAACATCCGAACAGAAGGAACATGTGTGCATAATATTACACTTATTACATGCTGGAAGTCATATATTTAATAGAAAATAAGTGATGTTTTACAAAGATACATTTTTATTTACTTAGAATAATATTTGACAAATATGATATGAAGTTATGTATTTGTTTAATGACGCTGTCAGCAGCTCAGGAAAACTGCATAATGAGGAGATTCATAACTTGTCATCTTCTCCAAGTATTATTAGAATGATCAAGTCAAGGAGGATGAGATGGACAGGGCATGTAGTACGATTCGGGGAGAGAAAGAATGCATATAGGTTATTCTGAGAAAGCCTGAAAGAAGGAGGCCACTGGGAAGACCAAGGCGGAGGTGGGAGGACAATTGTAAAATGAATCTCAGAGAAACAGGATGGGATATAATTGGATTAATCTGGCTCAGGATAGGGACGGCTGGATGGCTATTATGAACAAGATAATGAACTCTCGGGTTCCATAAAATGCTGGGAAGTTCTTGAGCAGCTGCACGATTGACGGCTTCTCAAGAAGGGCTCAGTTCGGTGAGTGAGTGAGTCAGAAGCTCAGGCTATATAGCTTAGAATGTTAAGACTGTCACAGAATAGTGACTTTGGTAGGGTTTAGAAGGATGTGGTATGGGCTTGATGAATTACTACCCCGGTATTTTCCCGGAGAGACTGAGGAAAAGCATACAAATTGTTCATCCAGCAAAGCCAGTACCCTGGCCGAGATTTGATTCGGTCACTTCCCGAATAAAACCCCGAAGCCTTAAGAGAGGCTTGATAAGACGATGAAAGAGATTTTCGAGAACAAATTGCAGACATTGGTACGTATAATCACGACAATTTAAATATATTTGGATAAAGTAATGCGCAGAAGTAGGTATCTGAAATTATACAAAACATCAGTTGAACTAGTGGTAAAATCCGGTAGCCTAACGAGATTCATACATGGGACAAGAGGCAGAACAGGCATCAAATTTCACTCACTCACTCATGGAGCTGAGCCCTTCTTGAGAAGCCGCCAATTGTGCAACTACTCAAGAACTTCTCAGCATTTTATGTAAGCCGAAGGTTCATAACCGTATTCACAAGAGCCCTCCAATGGTCCCTATCCTCAGCCAAATCGAACCAGTCCATAATATCCGATCATATCTCACTAAGATCTATTTTAATATTGTCCACCCACCTACGTCTTGGTCTTATTAATGATCTCATTCCTTCTAGCTTTCCCACCAATACTCTCTATATATTGCTCTTCTCCCAATTCGTGCTATATTCCTTACCCATCTCATCCTCCTTGACTTGATCACTCTAATTATACTCGGTGAAGAGCACAAGTTATGAAGTTCCTCATTAGGACTGCACATTTAAAAGAATTCAGTATCCCTAGCTGGATGTAGGTCTGCACAACGCGACAAAAGCGAAACACTGAAACACGTAAGAAACTCAGCGATCCTTGTGTGCTTAAAGACACACACCCCGAGGCACATTGAGGCAGAGTGAGTGACCGGGATGTCTAAAGGCGGAGATGCAAGAAGGGGCTGAAAATAGGCTTTTGAGATTGGTAAGACATGAAATTGCGTAAACTGTGAAGACAAGAAAAATGTACAATCTTTTATGAAGTAAATGTTTAACTCCTGCAGGATTACAAGTCTACTTATTAACACTAGTCGCAGGACTCCCTGGATGCGGGATCATACCATTGCAAGGCTTCTACAGTCGGTTAACCAGTTTCATCCTGACGCTTAAGTCCGTTTAGAGCCTTCTCTAGAGCACAGATTTCCTCAATCTTTTCTAAGACACGTGCCAGTCCTCCTTTGGTGGGGGATCAGATCATCCACAGGGTAACGCAGAAAGCTGTCTACAAACGTCCATATACAGAGTGGGATTCATAACCGTGTTCACAGTGCACAAGGGATGGGCGACATCGTGAGCCGTACACTGTACTCTCACCACGACTGCCCAACTGCAAAACATACACGAAGTATAAAAGAGATTATTCTTTAGTCTTAGAACGCGTCGTGACTAGATCGTTAAATTGACAGAAGAAGAAGAAGAAGAAGAAGAAGAAGAAGAAGAAGAAATTTCCCGAATAGATCCAAAGGTAGGCAAAAGAGACGAAAACAGAGCTAAATTTAACCTTCGATTCATGAAACAATAATTTTCTGATCTGTTATGATGAAGCAGCATTTAGTAAGAAAATTGCAACAATGAATTCGGACTCGAAGATAGAGATCTTTAGAGCAAACATACTGGCTAAAGGATGAAAAATATGAGTTGCAATCAACACCAGGAAATATTTTTCCCGGCTTGGTTCTTACAGAACCTCTAACGCCCTACATAACTCCGTGGCCTGTGGTGCGCAAGCGAACTATGCCGACCGACCAGCGAAGTTAGTGCTAACTTTAGCGGTTAGGGGGTGTCGCGTGGTCAACGAAACGCAACCCCACGGTTGTTAATTTCGGTTTTCTAGACCGGAGCCGCTATTTCCTTGAAATAGCTCTTCAATTATCCTCACGAGGCTGAGTGGACCCGTTCCTGACCCACTACTTATCAGATAATCTGGTAGCGCCGAGGATCGAAGCCGGACTTCTGGATCTGTAGCCAGAAACTCTGACCACTAGACGACAGAGGCGGTCAACGTCATAGCTACCAGAGATAATATGGCCTAAGCGCGAAGATAATCATTCCCCTCCGTCTGATGTCCGCAATTCTTACAGATTTACTTCCACTCCCCATAAACACGAGTAAACCTCGGGAGTGACGGGTGAGCACAATGTATGAAAATAAGTGAGCGAGCTGGTACACGACATAGAAAAGTTGAACAAGCTAGCAAGACGAAAGCATCAACTTTGTTCTGTACAAACACAGGCTACACACTATTCATTCTGTGTTCTATTGCACAATTCAACAAGCCCAACAATTGTAGCCAACTTCCTCAACTTGTTATTTGCATTATTAATTGCAATATTCCATACACCAAACAAAATTCGGCAATCGGAAGTCCGTTAACGGAGCCAAGGGGAACTTCATAAAAAATTCCATTAGTATTAATGAAGCGAGAGGCAGGAGAAGTGCTCGCAGGGGAAACAGAAAATTGCAGTTATAAAATTCTTCGCACATAACGACAGAATCCAAATCTGCACTGTACAAGCTTCCTTGAAGAGTTATATTAGCTTATGGGCCATGATGTGCCCTGCTTTTACGAAACCGGAAGTTTAATTACTGCATTTAATAAAGTCCGCCATTGTACCTTATTCGGATTCAGTTGAAAGGAGTAAACATCCTGTTCCTCTAATTATCAATGTTCATATTTTCTCCATCTACGCCTACTTCTCCCAAGTGGGCTCTTTCTTAGAGATTATGCGACTGTAATGCAGTATGCGTTTCTTACATCGTTCATACGTGCTACATACCTACTCAATCTATTCTTTCTGATTTGACCATTGCAATAATACTTATTGATGGCACAGCTTCTGTTACTATCTGCATCTCCGCTTCACGCCCTTTTCCTTACGTTCATATCTGCCTGAGCATGTATTTCACGGACGCCCTCAATCCATGTTGCTCTCTTAGATAAAGAGACCATGTTCCACAACCCTGTAACCCATTTAACCATGTAACAGTCCTTCCTGAGAAGTTATCGGTAAAAAATAAAGTAAAGCTATCCCTGTAACAGGCCGTGAAGGCCCATAGGGCTGTGAGACGTTGAGGGTTCCACATTATCTAGACAATCGGCTCAAAGATGGCGGTAAGGTTGTCAGCCTTACGTACCGGCCGAGCTTTACTCCCCAGGAAAATTATTTAATTTATTCCTGGTACTCATTTCTACCTTGGGGAGAGAAGAGGACACTGTCATTTGAAGGAGAAAGCTCTATATCGCATTAAGTGGAGGAATTGTTTTGGAAGAGACTGTGGACCTGTCGTCTTGACAGATTACTGATGATGATGACTCATTTCTGTAAAAGGATGAGTTGACCCCAGGGGCCATAGTGCGGCTGGATGGATTAGGTCAATTGAAAAATCCAATGACCTCATCGGGACTTGAACCTGCGACCTTCCGCCTTGTAGCATAGTGCCTCAACCAACTACGCTACCGCGTACCCCGAGAAGCTATCAGTTGCTCAGATCAAGAAGAAAATACAGGTTCTTTAAGGAAACCGAAGGTTCAACGCCGAGCTCAATCTCTCCTCTGATGCCTATTCTGAGCCAAATGAATCCCGTCTATAATGCTATATCTTCATTTAAGATCCATTCTAATATTATCCTCACGTTTATGTCTAGGTATTAAAAATTATTGTCATGCGACCACACCTTTACATGTACCGACAGACTCTTGCACCCATGCCAGTCCGCCTTATTCTCCTTGGTTTCATCACACTAATAGAACTTGAAAAAGTAAAGCTATCCCTGTAACAGGCCTTGGAGTTCCACAGAGTTGTGAGATGTCGAGGCTCCCGCATTTTCTAGACAAATGGCTTACAGATGGCGGCAAGGTTGTCAGCCTTACGCGCCGGCCGCCCTTTACCCCCCCAGGAAAATTCCTGATACTCATTTCTCTTACAGGTTTAGTCGATCTCAGGGCCATAGTGCGCCTGAAAGGATTAGGTCAATTAAAAAAAATCCAATGATCTCATCGGTAATCGAACTCGCGACCTGCCGGCTTGTAGCATAGTGCTTCAATCAACTACGCTACTGTGTGCCCCCAATAGAACTTGGTGGACAGATTAAACCGCGAAGCTCCTCAATGGAATTTTTCCACCCTCTTTCTACTCCGAATATTCTCCTCAGAACCTGGTTCTCCAACTTTATATTTAGGCCTAAACAAGGAGTTCCATCTCTCGCAGACTTTATGCAGCCTCGAATGAGATCCAGTGTCTACTTTAGGCACTGTACGAGCATTTACCTGAAGGCCCTGAGGAGAATGACAAAAGGGAGTAACGGTGAAAAACAGAAAACATTTCCACGAACTAATGCAGAGCGTTACCACAACAGATCCTCTTGAGAAGTCATCAAACAATTGTTTGCATAATGCAACTTCAGAAATTTAACAGCCATCAATTGGAACCAAAGGTAAAATAGGGATTACCCACAAACTTTTCCCGATGAACAATCATGACGTCATTAAGCAGTATGCGAAACGTAGACAAATACAAAAACTTCTGTGACATCCTGGATATTTATTTTGAAATGTATCAGTCCATTTTGAATACGAATCTTGAGCAGATAAAATCAAAGGGAAATGTTAAAATCTTATAAGTATCAGGACCTACGTAAAACGGGTTGCTTCATGCAGGCGCGAGTGAAGCCTCGTCTTTTATTGGCCGCTGCCACTAAGTAACTCCTGATCATGAATCACTGGAACCGGGCCGCACTTAAGTGGCTGCGCCGTGCACTTCGCATTACAGACATAATTCAAGATCAGAAGGGGAGGAAGAAGTCTCTTGGTTTTTGTACAATGCTCCCAAAATTCCTTCCTCTTGCATCTCTTGCGAAAGGAAGTCATGATGGAGTGTGAGGACTGATAGTTAAATAACTGGACAGATTAAGTGAAAACATTCAGACTTCATGTTTCATCAAGCGCACTGACTTTCAAAGTACTCGGTTTCTTACTGCATACATGTATTCTATCGTCAGAAACATGAGAGAGGGGATAGCTGTATTGGGGCCAACTGAGTAGGTTTTACTTGAAGATGGAGACAGAATCCAGACTCCGAAATGTTGCGTTTTGAAAAAAAAAAAACAGGACGGTTTTTAGATATAGATATACTTTTAGATTTTATTTAGAAAACTTCTCATTAATATGAACTCGTATCAACTCATCAGTGCACCAGCTGCTGCATAAAACTGGCAGTCCTGTTATTTAATAGTCAGACCTTGAATATAAGAAACATCGTGGTGATTACAGGAAACGGGAATAGAAAGAAGTTCACTGCGCGTTCCAAAGTTGTGTAAAGATACTTTTCTGTTTCAGGCTTCTTTATGTACTACACGCTATGCACACTCTCTCTCTTCACTTAAATAAAAAAACATACGGGAAGAATGAAAAATTTCTCGTAACGAATATTTTCACCTGTGTACTAATATCCATTTTTATCGAAATTTATTACGCCATTGTTGTAGCTGTCCGGTAACACTTCCAAAGTTCAATGGAAATGCACAAATACAAGAAAGTACATAAGTCGCAGATGTATGAACCGAGACCGGATGATGATGAAGAATACATTCTGAGCAGATGATGACATTATACATATGTCCGATAAAAGTATTGGTAACACATCTGTAGTTCTGAAATGACTTTATTACCTGAGGTAATTGTCACTTTATTCCCTCTATATATTTCGGTTCGTGCCGCCTCTGTGGTCTAGTGGTCAGAGTTGCTGCCTACAGATCCAGAGGTCCGGGTTCCATTCCCGGCGCTACCAGATTTTCTGAGAACTAGTGGGCCTGGAACGGTGTCCACTCAGCCTCGTGAGGATAATTGAGAAGCTATTTCAAGGAAATAGCGGCTTCCGTCTAGAAAACCGAAACTAACAGCCGTAGGGATTCGTTGCGCTGACTACACGACACCCCCTATCAGCTAAAGTTGGCATTAATTTCGCCGACAAGTGGTGGTCGCTCGGTCGGTATAGTTGGCTTGCGGACTAAAACCACGGCGTTTGTTTCTATATGTTTCAGTTCAACTGCACCATTACGAAGTAGACAATCAGTATATTTTGCAAGAACATCATCATTGGATTGAACAAATGTTTAGGGGACCTCTATTTCCAAGGTCTAGTGCTGGATTCAACACGAATTATCTACTACTTTGGTTGGTACTGCGTATACCGTCAGTGGCCTCAAATTTGGAATTCCATTCCTCCTCAATTTCAGGCCAAGTCTAGACTCTGAATCAGGCTAATATACATTTAAATTTGTATTCTCTAAACGATTTAATTGAAAACATGAGAGTTCTTTAACTAGCCAAGAAACTTTCCTCCTCTTGTGGAAAGTGAAGTTTAATCACCGAGCTACTAAAAGTTTGGCATTGCAAAATAGCTTGAGTCACTCCGCTTCAATCCATAAATTCATGCCATAATTTTCTAAGATCTCCAATCAGTGCCTCCGCAGAGACCTTCTGGCACAATGTCAATACGACAGCTTGTCTCCTTACGTCTGGATCCGTATCGTTTTACTTTCCCTACGACAGTATCTTGACGCCTGCGTTGGCAGCTACACATCAAGCCAACCTTCCTTATTTAACCACTAAGTATTTTGTCAGAAGTACGCATTATGAAACTCCTAAAGTAATATTTTCTAGCTATTTGTTACGTCATATATCTTGGCCGTGCCATAATTTTTTTTTAATTCGCTTAGTGGGGGATGGAGTCCAAATGGGTTCACTCGGCACGGCGGCCACTGATTGGCCTATTGTAGTCTGCCCCGGGTGATTATGATGATGGAGAATTTGGTGGAATGAAGATTGGTTGGGGAAACCGAAGTACTCGGAGAAAACCCGCCCGAGCGCCACTTTGTCCACCACAAACCCAACTTGACCAGACCCGGGATCGAACCTGGGCCGCCGCGGTGGGAAGCCAGCGACTAACCGATTGAGCTATGGCGCGGCCTTTGGGTTCGAGCCCACAACCAACCCCCTATTTATTTACTTACTTACTTACCTACCTACCTATCTAACTATGGCTCTACAGCCTTTTGCTGGCCCTTGGTCGCTTTTTCAGTTTCTTAATCTATACACATTTGATAAGACTCCTTGGACGGGGATGAGCCCGTCGCAACATGTACATGTAAATAGACTAATTATAATAACTTATAAATATTTTAATATATTCATGCACATCGCTGTAAGTGTTAAAGGCTAATATTTTATATAAATGGCATTGAAATAGTAGTGTCTGTATGTACTGACATGTCCCTCTGAAGATGATCGCTCCGACCGAAGCATGTAAAGGACAAAAGTTTAAAACAAGAAAATACAAATATCAATCAAAAAGACGGCTTTAATAAACTTTTATACTATTATTAGTGTGATGGACCAGGATGTACCAAGTCAGACCTACGTTTTCTTGACCTCGGCACGAGTTAGAGGTGAGTGGTTAGCTTCACGCCCCAGTCGCTTTACTCCCGGGGAAAGAGCCCCCGGTACCCATTGGATATAAGGTTGGGTGAACTCCTGAACCGGTATAGACGACATGGAGGAGTGAAAATTCTTGACCCCACGGGGACTCAAACTCCGACCCCTCGGACATCCAGCAAGTAGTCAGTCGCTATACCGACTGCGCTATCCCTGTTCAAGGAAGAACACATTCTTCACTTCAGCAACGCACTGAACGTGCTTTTGGAAGTGCTCCATCTCTGCGCCGATAGAACTGTATATTATTTGGCACATGAGCAAACAAGGAATCAGCTCGCCGGAACTATAACATTGTTCTGTGTATCGTTTCCACAAGAATAGACCCGACTCCTTCCGGGCCCATAATTTAAACCCCGCAAGCGGGCAACGTTCACTGCTTCGCCCAGGATTTCTTCTTCTTCCCCCGTTTCGACCCTTCCTCTCGAAATAGTTACTAGCACAATAAATAAGAGTATAAAGTCCACTTGTTTCTTATTTCTCTATGCGAGTGTCCTCCATTTTCTGCGGAAGGTTGCGCAGTTACCGACAGAAGCCACGAGAATACTGAATGAATCGGGAAATATGTTATGGATACTTCAGTCTCTTTTCTGTACTGGGCTACACACTTGCCGGAGAAAGCACAAGTCAGACTTCTCAGTTATGCTATTATCAAAAGGGTAAAGCGTCTCATTTCTTTAGGCACCTGTTTCGTTTTGTGGTTAATTCTGCTGGGCTATCGGCTCAGGAACACGCAGCGTCGAATTGAAGGGCGATTTATGAATAACGAATGGGAGAGGACATGAAAATAATCCATCATGGTCTAAACTCGGTACTTCGCAGGAATTAACATGGGACTACCGAGAGGAAAATGGAGATCTCAGTCAAAGCAGCCGATGTCGCATTATAGATTCGAACAGGGGATCTCCCGCATAGGAGTTTATAGTGTTAGCTCCACACCAGCCTGACCGGTATAGGTATCTGCTGTTATTGAGAAACACAAAAAAGAGAGCAAAATTGTCATTAGTTTGGTAGTTACTGAAAATAACATACGCCGTGGCCTATACTCCGCAAGTGAACTATACCGACCGAGCGATCGCCGCTTATCGGCGAAGTTAGAGCCAACTTTAGCTGATAGAGGGTGCAGCGTGAACGGCGCAATGGATCTGCACAGATGTTAATCTCTGTTTTCTAGACCGGAGCCGTTATTTCATTGAAATAGCTCCTCAATTATTCTCATGAGGCTGCCTCATAATATAATTTTGCCTTTGGTGCTGTATGGGTGTGAAACTTGGTCCCTGACATTAAGGGAGGAACATAGACCCAGAGTGTTTGAGAACAGGGTGTTGAGGAGAATATTTGGACCGAAGAGGGATGAAGTGACAGGAGATTGGAGAAAACTGCATAATGAGGAGCTTCATAACTTGTACTTTTTTCCAAGTATAATTACAATGATCAAGTTAAAGAGGATGAGATGGCCAGGGCATGTAGCATGAAGGGGAGAGAGGAGAATCGCATATACGATATTGGTGGGAAGACCAAG
>NW_019723914.1:95853-99164 GCF_002891405.2 Cryptotermes secundus | reverse complement strand
TGTTTATGTCCGAAAGCGTAACTTTACTTGTTGACAGCCTATATGACGAAGCAATAGAGGCTGCAAAGTCGAGTTCCGCTTTATCGGCTTCTACCCCCGAATTAATTTCTAGTTTAGGTGATATTAATTCAGAACCGAGGCTTCGAAACCGCTCCCAATCTGTAAATTTTTCAATGCGTTCCGAAAGATTCCTAATTTTAACGTGATCCAGTATGTGGAATACTATTGGTAGGTGATCTGAATCCAAAATATCAGAGAAGACGACCTCTGACTCTCTGATATTTTTGTGAACCACAATGTCTAACACGTCACCATTTCACGCAGGGGAATGATGAGTGGGGCACTGTAGTGCTGAGATTTCGAAATCACCCATATCAAATAAATCCATAAGTTTCAAACCTGAGGGGTGTGAAACTCTGCTATTCCAAAATGGGTTCTTAGCATTCAAATCACCTGCCAAAATAGACTTTCGTCTGAAGCTTAAGAGCTCAGTGATGTCAGCATCACTCCAGGCTTTGCCTGGAGATTTATAAACAGCTGTAAGCAGCACTTCGCTATTACCAATTGGTATGCAGACCCGTGTCGCTTCTACTGAAACAAGGGGTGGTAGGTCTACATGGTTGTGGGGAATGCCTTTTCTTACTGCAACGGCAGTTCCGCCCTTTCTCCCCGACTGGCGGTCGATCTATAAAAGTGGTAATTTGGAATAAAGAACCTCTCATGAGGTTTTAGACGTGTCTCTGAAAACAGGGTCACATCTACGTGTAGGTCTTGCAGCTGTTTACTGAGCACATAGCGCTGCCTCCCAATGCCATTCGCATTAAATGCTATGATTTTGAGGGGCCTATGAACTCTTAAGTGGCCATTCTGCTTCATAAGGTTTAGAACAATTTTGGTAATGGCCATTATTTTTTCCTCCTCGGACACTGCACCACTAACCTCTGTCATAATCTGCTGTACTACAGTCACTACTCTCAGCATATTGTCGAGAGACTGACCGTTTACATTAGTAGCCTGAACTGACTGACCTGTTTCTTTCTGTAGTGCAGGGGCCGGTAAAATTTGCTTCTTCGTTGTGGCTGGATGGCGCTGATTCTGCTCTGCTGCACTGCCTCGGAATGGCGCCGCGAAGGAGACACCTGGAGTTACGGTGGCTGAAGAGAACACCCTCCCCGTAGTTTTGGACGTTCTCTGAGCCTTCCTTCTCTGCTGCTCCTCATTGGCATGTTTGCACCCCCGCTAATTGGCAGTTGTAGCATACTGGGGTGGAGTCAGAGTTCTCCTTCTCTGGCCATTCCTTGTGTAAGTGGCCACCTCCGCACCACAAACAACGTGGGGGTTGTTTGCAGTTAGCCAAAACGTGGCCGAACTGCTGGCAGTTGTAGCATTGTGTGAGCCCGCTCTGAGCTCTGTACGCCTCTACCTTATGGCAAAGTGGCAGAGGTTGGTCAGTCGGAAGACTTCTTGGGACTTCTCCGTTCTAGGAAGTGTGATAAGGAACAAGGGACGATAAATGTTATCTGTTCCTTCAGGAGGAGTCCGACGACTCGTCATTTGTTTGACGCTAATGACGTCAAACCCCAGACTCATCAGGCCGTCAGAGATATCTTCCGCTTGAGTGTTGTGTGGAAGGTGACGGATAACTACTTTGAATGGTTTCTCAGACTTAGGAAAGAATGTAAACTACGATAGATTGCTACTTTCTAGGAAAGTTTTGATGTCTGAGGAGTCCGCAATTTCCTTCGCGAAAATTCTGGTCCCACTCATGGTGTTACGGATATCGCGCATTTTCTGCAAGGCACACTCATCACATTACTTTTCACCATCACGCGCGCTAACCAATCTAATTCAGTCAGAGTCACGTTGCAACTGACAGTCAGTCTGTCTGTCTTGGTGTCGAGTCCCAGCTAGGGCTCATGACCAGATATTTCTTTTGAATGAAAGTTACTGTCCTGTCCATGTGTAGCACCCTCTCTGACGAGAGGTCGAGTCTGTCATTAGTTAGTCAGTCTGTATTACTAAGTCCACTGTCTGTATTTAAACATATTTACAATACACACTTATTTCTTATTTAAATGTACAATATATACACGGCCTCTGCCAGTCCAGGCTAGGTACAGCAGATTATGCCCTTTTAAATAAATATAAATATATATATATTTCCTAGTAGTATTAGCTACCACGGCAGTCTAGTCACTTGAACGGTCGTATGCCTGACCGCCGCTAAGTTTCAGCCCCTTATACTTTCTGTGTCGGGCTTCGCCTTGTCCGATGTCGCGAACATTCTCATTATGATGATTTTGTATGACTTCTGTTTGTTTCCTGCATAATTTCGTTATGTAATCACATACGTAAGGGATTTTGAATGACATGTGCAAATCCCGGACCGGTGTGCGCCTTGGAAAATTGCCCATCGTGCGGAGAACCTTGTTTTGCAGGCGCTACAATTTCATTAGATGGGTGTCTGCCGCAAACTCCCAGGAGGGANCCAGGCGGGACTAGCATAAGTCATTACGGATCTAATAAGAGCTTTATGGAGGGTCAGTTTAATGTTAGCGCTCAATCGCTCACTTTTGAATACGGAATACACTCTAATGAATGTTCTGAAGGCCTTGGCTTCGATCATTTCTATGTGTAATCTCAAAGTCACTGTTATGGATGATTACACCTACNTCCATGTAACCCTCCTATCAAAGATTACTCTGAGATATTTTACACAATTTACAAATATCTTCCATTCAAAGTAAGACGAGACATAGGCGGCCGACGACAGCGAGAGAAGTAGATCCCCTGAGTCTTATGTTCATTATTTTTTATATTCCTGCGCTCACACCAGGTCTCCATTGAGCTGAGACCGCGCTGGAGCTTTCTAAAAATAAAACCCTCTTTGGGATCTGTCGCATATAGACAGGTGTCGTCCGCAAAAAGAGCCAAATTAATACCATGAGTTTGGGGGCATCATTAATATACATGTTGAAAAGAGTGGGGAAAGGACAGAACCTTGTGGCACCCCTGCTTGCATTTCCCTTGGCGTTGACATTTCGCCATCAACAGAGACCCTGAATTTACGTTTAGATTGAAAGGACCCAATAAGCTTGGTCAAAGAGTTGGGGAATTACAATTTTGATAATTAAAACAGCAAGCCTGAGTGCCACGTGGTATCGAAGGCTTATTCGATGTCCAAGAACACTGCAGCCATAGACATTTTATTGTTGAAATTAAGGGTCACGTGGTCCGCCAACCTCATACATTGCAATGTCGTGCTGTGACGTGCACGCAAACCAAACTGACTTGCGTTGAGCAGGCCTCTT
>NW_019723914.1:76283-95349 GCF_002891405.2 Cryptotermes secundus | reverse complement strand
AAAGAAACCAGATAGAGGTGTAAAAACTGCCCAGGGACACCGTCTCTCTGCCTAGACCCTTGTTTTGAGCAATACCACACCAAGGTCAACCACTACACACTGGATATGGAGAGCTGGGAAAAAGAAATAGCTTGACAAAATGTATATAGACATTTATAATAATGAACTGTAAACAATTGTAAATATAATATAATTTTTTGGAGTTTTTCAAATAGCGATTTCGTCATTTAAAAATATTTAGGTAAATGTCTGCACAAAACCTTCAGTGCTTGCGAAAATAAAGCACCGGGAGGGATTTAAATACCCCCGCATAAATGCACGCTATATGTATATAACTGAGCGGACGCAAATGGTGCGTCGCACACGCTTGAGGGGTTAAGTAAGCTTATCGGGTCCTTCCTTTCTAAACGTAAATTCAGGGACTAGGTTGATGGGGAAATGACAACGCCAAGGGAAATGCAAACAAGGGGGCAACAAGGGTCTGTCCTTCCCCTACTCTTTTCACCTTGTACATAAATGATGCCCCCCAAGCTCATGGTGTTCACCTTGCCCTCTTTGCTGACGACACCTGTCTTTATGCGACACATCACAAGAAAGGGTTTTATTGTTAGAAAACTCCAGTGTTGTCTCAGCTCAATGGAGACCTGGTGTGAGGGCTGGAATATAAAAATTAATGTAGATAAGTTTCGGGGGGTCTACTTCTATCGTGGTCTTCGATGGCCTGAGTCTTTTCTTATTCTAAATGAAAGAAATATTCCATTTCTAAATAGTGCAAAATATCCAGGTGTAATCATCGATAAGAGAGTGACATGGAGTTTACACATAGAAATGATCGAAGCCAAGGCGTTCAGAACATTCATTAGAGTATATTCCTTTTCAAAAGTGAGCGATTGAGCGCTAACATTAAATTGACCATCCATAAAGCTCTTATTAGATCTGTAATGACTTATGCTAATCCCGACTGGGAGTTTGCGGCAGACACCCATCTAATGAAATTGCAGCGCCTGCAAAACAAGGTTCTGCGACCATTGGCAATTTTCCGAGGCGCACACCGGTTCGCAATTTGCAAATGGCATTCAAAATCCTGTATGTATATGACTTTATAACAAAATTATGCAGGCAACCAGCAGAAGTCATATGAAATCATAATAACTACGATGTTGGCAACATTGGACAAGGCGAAGCCAGCCACAGAAAGTATAAAACGCTTAAACTTGGCGGCGGTCAGGGATACGACCGTTCAAGTGACTAGACTGCTGCGATAGCAATTACTACTAGGAATAGGGCATAATCTGCTGTACAATGCCTGGGTTGGCAGAGGCCTTGTATATATTGTGCATAGAAGGTATAAGTGTGGATAAAAATTATGTAAATGCAGACAGTGGACTTATTAATATAGACTGACTGACTAATGACAGACCCGACCTCTCGTCAGAGAGGGCGCCCCACATAGACAAGACAGTAACTTTTATTCAAAAGTAATAACTGGTCATGAGCCCCAGCTGAGGCTCGACACCAAGACAGACTGTCTGACCGTCAGTTGCAACATGACTTTGACTTTGGCAATGTGATATTCACTAAGGAGTGAGTGTTGTCTAAAAGACAGGTGGAAACAGCATGCTATGTGGGATGTCCCCACACATTATAGACTGGTAGAAGGCATTTGACCATGTAAATTGGACCAAATTAATGCGGATCCTAAAGGAAATCGGTATCGATTGGCGTGAAAGAAGATTGATTAGTAAATTGTACATGGATCAGTAAGTTAGAGTGCAACTGCTCAGAGGGGAGGCAAGAATTGTGAAGATTGGAAGAGGAGTTCGACAATGATGCAGTTTATCACCAATTTTGTTCACCTTGTACAGTGAACCCCTTACCAAGGAAGCTCTGGATGGGCTTGGAGACTTCAAATTAGGAGGGCAAACTATTCAAAATGTGAAATATGCAGATGACCTTGTGTTAATGGCTAAAGAAGAAACTGTGTTACAGGGTATGATTGATAGACTAATCGAAATTGGAAGGTTCTATGACATGGAAATAAATGTAGAAAGAACAAAGTAACGAAAATTTCGAGACAACCAACCCTAGTCACAATAAAGTTAGACCAAAAACAAGTGGAGAATGTGAAATATTTTAAATATTTGGGTAGTTTGTTAACAAGTGAAGGAAGGTGTACTTGTGAAATTAAATCTAGGATTGTCACGGCAAAAGCTGCATTTAGCAAGAAGAGGAATTTTTTACCAGCAAATTGGACTTAAATTTGAGAACGAAACTAGTGAAATTCTACATTTGGAGCATGGCTATGTATGGGTGTGAAACTTGGTGTTGGAGAAGGATGGAGAAGATCAGTTGGACCGATTATGTGAGAAATGAAGACGTGTTATTTAGAGTCAGTGAGCAGAGGAATATCCTACACAAAATAAGAAAGCGGAAAGCTAATCGTATTGGTCATATCTTACGCAGTAACTGCCTTCTAAAGGAAGTTATTGAATGAAAGGTAGATGGGCGGATAGAAGTGACCAGAAGACGAGGAAGAAGACGTAAGAAGATGGTGGATGACCTTGGGGACAGAAGAGGATATTCTCATTTGAAGGAGAAAGCTCTAGATCGCATTAAGTGAAGGAAATATTTTGGAAGAGACTGTGGACCTGTCATATGACAGATTACTGATGAATGAATGATGGCATTTGAAAGTTCCAACGTGACTTTGACTAGTGAGCTCATTAAATCTAAGCTACTGCAAGATAATGCATTTGGTAAATATGCAAATTCAGATTCATCCTTTCTTTCCAGAGATAAGTTTAAACATAAACCATCAAAATGTCAAATTTGTGGTAAGCTAGGCCATATAAACAAAAACTGTTGGTCTAAATATAAGGATAAGGCAAACAATAATAATCTGCACAACCAACACAACAAAAAATTTAAGGCAATCAGTCTTCTAAATCAGTTAATTGTACTGATGAAAATAACGAAGGGTCCGATCAAAGGTACAATGAAAATAAATGGAAAAGTAAGACCAGAAAAAATCCGTGCGTGTGGCATTTGCCTATCATGTTAGAATTAAGGATGATGCTTGGGTAATAGACTCTGGTGTTTCACGTCATATGACCAGAAATCAGACTGTTTTGCAAAATTATAAAACATGACTCTAAGGAACATGAGATAAGTCTTGCTAAATGATAACATGTTAACTAGTGCAGGTTTTGGTGATGTAAAACTTGTGAATGACAATTTTAGCCATATCTCAGATGTATTGTATGTACCAAAATTGTCTACAAATTTGTTATCTGTGAACTCAATTGTAAATAAGGGTATGATTGTGTTATTCACCAAAGATTGTTGCAACTTATATGATTCTGATGATTTTGAGGTATGAGGCAAAGTTCTTGCCAAAGCACATCCCGAAAATGGGATTGTTTAAATACCAAAGCTAACTTGACCCAATATGCAAATACTGTAACTAATGCTAAGATTAATACCAAAGAGAATAATGACAAATGTGAGAGATCTTTTACTAATATTGTAAAGAATGAGCAAGTTGCAGGTACCCAGCAAATTGATGAACAACTGTTTTGGCATAGGCGTCTGGGGCATTTAAGTAGGGTTAGCATGCGGTTGCTTAGAAAAACATTTAGCTAGTGGCCTTGATTTACAAGAAGAAGAAGATCAGTCAAAGAAATGTGTTCCATGCCTGGAAGGCAAGATAGCAAAGAAGCCTTTCCTACAATCAACGAACAAACGGTCAAAAAATACTTATCTATTACATTTAGATCTGGTTGGGCCATTTGAAGTACCCTCTTATGGGAATGCTAAATATTTTTGACTATTGTGGATCACGGTAGAAAAATCTTTGTTTCTCGAAACAGAAAGGTGACACATATGAAGCCTTTAAAGAATTTATGAAAATAGTTGAGACAGAAACTGGATTGACTATAAGAGATGTTCGTTCTGATAATGGTGGTGAATTTTGCGGCAAATTATTCAATGACATGTTAAAATAAAATGGAGTTCAAAGGGAATTCTGTGTGCCGTATAATTCACAACAAAATTGAACTGCCAAACGGGCTAATCACAGTATTTTGGCAAAAACAAGACGTATGTTATTTTGAATTGTTTCATTTTTGGTCCGTTACACTATCAATCACAAAGTCAATAGAAAGTCCGTCGAGTGTAACAATGTTTTTAGGTCACTTCTTTATCACATTTGCCTTACATGTTTCGGTTTAATAAAACCATCATCAGAGGCACATATTACAAACACATGAAAACACTGGCGTTGTTTAAATGTACACAGTATATATGCTGCGTGGACGCTGCTACAATCTAGCCAATTTGGCTACATAGATTATCCATCATACCTATGGATAACGCAGCAAAAAATAAAGAATTAAACATAATTATTAACATCGCGGAAAACAATGGTCACAATAAAGAACTCATCACACGAATGTATCATAAACTTCAACAACAAAAAACAAATGTCCCCATTGAAAGAAGAGAACAGAAATGGGTATCCTATACATATAATGGAAGCTACACAAGAAAAATTACGAAACTATTCAAAAACACGAACGTAAGAATAGCTTTTAAAGTAAATCATACATTAGGTAAAATACTAAACCACAAACAAAGCATAAATTCTTACGAACAAAGCGGCATATACAAATTGACCTGCCAGGAGTGCCAACAAGTGTATATAGGTCAAACAGGCAGAAAATTGGTAACACGCTATAATGAACATATAAGAAGTATAAGATTCAATAAAAACGACTCCGCCTATGCTCAACATATCTTAAATAGACAACATCAATTCGGCCCAATTTCGCAAATAATGGAACTGATTGAAGTAGCAAAGAAAGGTAAATTAATGAATATAAAGGGAGAATATCAAATTTACCGCCACTATAAGGATAACAAATTAATAGATGAGCAGAAACAGGCAAAAGAGATCAATAACCAGAACAGCATATTCGACCTCATTACTACTTGTATAAACACACCCCCGACCACGTTATAACACACAAGGCTTTAAATAACACTGACGTAGAGCTCCCACTGCAGTACACAACACACAACGCATAGGAAACATCTGACCATAAGGTAAGCAAGGATCAAATACAACACTAAACAAAAATAAATTAAATATATAATAATATATAAAACCTAATGTAATACAATATCTTTGCAGCCTATACAACCTCAAGCTGACATCTCCCATCATCGGGATGAATTAACAAGGAGGAGCCTAACATTTTACTCAATTGTTTTAAACCTTTAAATATTTTAACATTGACGGTTTAATTTGAGGGCAATTTCGGATGGAATGCGAGATTTGAACGTGCATTCAATATTCCTAGCAAGTGTTGTGCTTTTACACATCGACATTTGTAGCAGCGTCCACGCAGCATATATACTGTGTACATTTAAACAACGCCAGTGTTTTCATGTGTTTGTAATATGTGCCTCTGATGATGGTTTTATTAAACCGAAACATGTAAGGCAAATGTGATAAAGAAGTGACCTAAAAACATTGTTACACTCGACGGACTTTCTATTGACTTTGTGAAGATGTATGTTATATGATTCCAGGTGCAACAGAAGATTCTGGACTGAAGCAGCACAAACAGCTGTGTATCTTTTGAACAGATAACCTCATAAGAAACTAAAGAACCAATGGCCTGAAGAAATATGGACAGGAGAAAAGATTGATGTCTCACATAAAAATATTCGGATGTCCAGCGTATGCTCATGTACCATAAGAGAAACACAAACATTTGATGCAGTGAGCAAGAAATGTATTTTTGTGTGATATGGTGAGGATACTAAAGCTTATCGCTTATCAGATCCCCTCAATCTGTCTCAAATAGTTGAAGCAAGAGATGTAGAATTTCTGGAATAAGAAATTATAAACAAGAAAGAGAGTGAGAATGGATTTCAGCTTAAAGAGATTGTTCCAGAGTTGTCAAGTTTCTACTTCGACCCACAAGATGAAACAATGATTCCGCAAGAACAAAACCCCAAAGAAGAACAAACACAAGTAGAAAATGAAAGAAATGAAGTTCCATCAGCGACAAACAGCTTAGAATAATTACCAGGATATTTGGAAGAAAGACGATATCCACTTCGGAACAGGAAACAGAAAGAATTTCCAGAATTTATTACCTACTTAGCCATGCATAAAGATGAGGAGTCAGAACCAGTGACATATGAAGAGGCACTGTCTAGATCCGATAAATCTAAATGGAAAGAAGCTTTTCAACAGGAGTTAGAAGCTTTTCGAATAAAACATGGACAATAGAAGACAGACCGTCAAATAAGCGAGTAGTGAAGCCAAAATGGGTATTCAAAATTAAGAAGGAATCATTGCATGTCACAGAGCACATTTAGTGGTGAAAGGTTGTAGACTATTTTGAAACTTTTGCTCCTGTAGAGAAACACTCATCAATGCGTTTGTTATTTGCTTTAGCTACTAAGCATGATTGGAACACTGACCACCTTGATGTCTGTACTGCATTTTTAAACGGAGATATTGAGGAAGTTATATATATGGAGCTGCCTGAAGGATATGATATTAAAGGGGAGTCTAATAAAGTTTGCAAGTTAAAAAATCTGTTCACGGACTAAAACAAGCCGCTAGGTCGTGGAATAGGAAAGCAACAGAGGTCCGTGGATCGAACCACGCTCTGCTACTATAAGATAAATCACAGCCATCACAGCCGACTGCACTGAACAGGCTGGTGTACATGTAGCACATGTGGTACTAATTCTGCGCAGCAGAGGGATCTGCCAACAAACCTGTTTGTCATCTGTCCCTAGGCTGGATGGGCATTTTCTAGGCCTTTTTGTATTTATATTTTTTTCTCAAAATAAAAAAATATCTGTCGCCATTCTCACGAAAATTACAAATTCGGAACAGATTTTTTTGTTACTTCAGTATAGGGTGTCATGATTTCCCCGGGGGTTCTTTTCGTGTAATGTCAATACCGTCAATACGGCTACACTGATTCCAAAAAAAAAAAAATATCCAATTTCGAGCGTGTCCACAAATATGAATACAGTTTCTGTATAAAAGGTTTCTGCTGTACAAATGCCTGCTGCTGACATCATTCATACTCTCGTACCATCTTATCTGCAAGTGGGTTCCAAGCTTCTGTTTATAGAACACATTCCAAGTACTGGACCCTCTTTGTATACACAAGTGTGGACAAGCTATGAAGCTATCGTATTCTGTCCTTGACACTCTAAGACTGTTTATATCTGAGAGGAGCCACAAGCGATAACTGTTTTACGAACTGTATAAACAGTACTGCCAGAACTTCCAAGCTAGTGCGTTGTGAAGTGAAAAGAACATTCACCGTGGCCTCGTTTCGCTTGGAAGAAGATGAAATTGAGAACCAGCTGCTAAATGACACCGATTCAGACTGTGCCACAGAAACCTCAGAGAGCGGCGAGGAAGAAAGAGATTCAGAAATTGAAGCCGATGAAGACGCATCATCTTCGTCGGCAACCTGGGGACCACCACACCAGCATGGCAGGAGGCATGTGAATAACTATTCCGGTGGAGCTGTGGGGTTAAATATCAATGAAGCTCCACATGTAAATAAGGATCCCACCACTTTCTGCGTTTTCATGCTATACTTCGCAGGGATTATCCGTCTGCTGGTGGAAGAGATGAATAGGTACTACCACCAGTACCTAGACAAACTTGAAGATGGACGTATGTAAGATTTGAGGCTTTCACGGCGGTGACTATGAAGAAAGCAGTCTTCTGGGATTTGACACCGTGTAAATGTGGTGTTAACCGACGTTTCGGAGGAACGTCGGTTAACACCACATATACACGGTGCCAAATACCAGAAGACTGCTTTCTTGAAGACGGNAGTACATTCCTAAGAAACACAAACGTTCCGGAATCAAAATCTTCAAAATTTGTGACGCCGCTGGGTATACTTATGACATGAAGGTTTATCTAGGAAAAGACAGGACACGGGCCGACCAAGACGTGACAGCGACACATGCTACAGTTAGGGACCTATGCAGATGTATTGAGGGCGTAGGTCACAAACTGTACATGGACAATTTCTTTTCGTCACCAGACATGTTTGAGGAACTGATGACAAAGGACATAACGTGCTGTGGGACAGTCAGACCTAGTCGGAAGGGTTTGCCTGACGATTTTCGACGAAGACAATTTCGAATGAAGAAAGGTGACATTCGTGTTAGGGTGAGACAGAACTTGACAGCATTAGTTTGGAAGGACAAACGTGATGTTTACATACTGACAAACATGCACTGTCCTCCAGCAGATGGCAGTTTCTGTGATGAGCTTGGAAATGCCATTAAGCCAGCAATTGTTGCCGACTACAACACGCACATGGGTTATGTCGATAAAGAGGACAGAATGGCAAACAGTTATAGCATCAGTCGTCGGACCTGGAAATGGACAAATTATTTTTCCATTTCCTGTATATGACGATTCTGAACAGCTACATCCTGTTGTCATCCTGTGGCGCGAAATTGTCACACAGAGAATTTCGTCTCGCCCTTGTGCGCAACATGCTGGTACATGCTGCAAGGGGTCGACCTCGCCCTCAGCAGTCCATGGGTCGACCTCCTGCTGTGTCATCGGCGATATCTCGATTAGAGGAGACCTCTCGACATCACTGTCCGACTTCCTCTACTTCGAGATTGAGATGTGTGTGCTCTTCGCGTAGGAAACGAAGTTACGCCCGGACAAAATGCGTGAAGTACGACGTTGGACTCTGCATTTCCGGATGTTTCCAACAGTTCCACATGAAGGCAACATTCAGTTAGATGACGCAGGAGGGAAGACAGTCTACTTATAAAGCTGGTATCCAAATGTAATGTAAGTAGAACAAGAATTTCTATCTTAAAATTAGATTTCAAGACACTGTGCGCAAGCGTGGACTGCGAGTCACCATACGGTGTCGTTCGGCCACTCAGCTTTACTTTAACAATATTATATTTAAGCATCTTGTTGCACTTTATACGATATATGATATAACTCCTTCCTAAGTGCAAACTATATTTATAGGTTTTTCGTCTTCTTTTTCTTCATACACTACATGTTTCGGCCCCAAACGGCCATCATCAGGTGTACACACTGACGGATCTGTTACACTGCACTAATTTATAGCATTTAAAATTTAAAAACATAGGTCTTCCTGATTAGCACTTATAAAATCTTCGGTTCTAATTTTAAATCCTTTAAAAAATTTTTCTCTAAATTACAAAATTTAAAAATGTCAGGGTTACTCGCGCTATGTTTATAGTGCTGCAGCGGCTTCTTCTTGTTTCTAGCACAGTGAAGGTGTTACCTGTAATATACAAATATTCGTATTACTAATTATGTAAGTAATGTTTTCTTATGTGTTTATAATGTTATTTGTACTTACTCCGTGTAGTCTCGACCACGAGAGAAGTAGACCCCAGAGTCTTATCTTCTTCTAATTTTTATATTCCAGCGTTCAGACCAGGGCTCCAATGAGCTGAGACCGCGCTGCAGTTTTCTAACAGTAAAACTCTTTTTGCGATCTGTTGCATACAGACAGGGGTCGTCCGCAAAATGGGCCAGGTGAACACCATGAGTTTGGGGGAAATCATTTATGTACAAGTTGAAAAGTGTGGGGAAAGAACAGAACCTTGTGGCACCCCTGCTTGCATTTTCCTTGGCGTTGCATTTCGCCTTCAACCGAGACCCTGAATTTATGTTTAGAAAGAAAGGACCCAATAAGTTTGGTCAACATCTTCGAGAATTCCAAATTTGATAACATATACAGCAAGCATGAGTGCCACGTGGTATCAAAGGCTTTTTCGATATCCAAGAACACTGCAGCCTTAGACATGTTATTGTTGAAATTAAGGGTCACGTGGTCCGCCAGGCTCATACATTGCAATGTCGTGTTGTGACATGCACGAAAACCAAACTGACTTGCGCTGAGCAAGCCCCTTTCTTCAATATGTTTACGGAGGAATTTCAAAATTACTTTTTCGAATAGTTTTCCTGTCCTGGACAGGAGGCTGATCGGAGGTAAATTTTGAGGAAATTTCGGGTCTATACCCGGTTTTGGTAAAGATATTATTTTTGCTTCCTTCCAAGTATTTGGAAAGTGAGAGAGCCGAAAACAGTGATTGAATAAGTGAGTTAGGTGAACCAATGGTCTCCTTGGAAGGTGCCTGAGGCATTCATTTGGAATGCCGTCAATTCCACAGTCCTTTTTTAATTTCAGAGAATTTATTAACTCTTGAATGTCACATTGTCTGATCCTTAGAGATGGGCTTAAATCCACGGCTTCCAGCAGAGCTTGAACTCTAGCTTCCACCCGCTCTTCATGGTTTTCGTCGCACACGTCATGTGGCATGAACTGAATTTCCAAACAGTCGGCAAATTCGTTGGCTTTTTCAGAAGGATGAAAATTTAGGCCAGAAGACCCATAAATAGCAGTCGGCGTCCTTGGTCCGTCTCTCTGAAGGAGAGATTTCGCAAGGGCCATATAATCTGAGGTGTGACTTCAGCATCACATATTTTTGTTTCACACCGTTCAAGTGCCTTTTACGGGTCATTTGACTGATTGATTTGGAGTCCCAACTGACTGCCATTTTACATGCTGGATCCCTGGTTTCTTGCCACAGTTTTCGTAGCCTCTGTTTATATTTTATCAAATGATCTAGACCAGGAAGATCGTTGTTTATGTCCGAAAGCGTAACTTTACTTGTCGATACCCTATACGCCGAAGCAATAGAGGCTGCAAAGTCGCATGCCGCTTTATCGGTTTCTATCCCCGAATTAATTTCTAGTTTAGGTGATATTAATTCAGAAGCGAGGCTTTGAAACCGTTCCCAATCTGTAAATTTTTCAATGCGTTCCGAAAGATTCCTAATTTTAACGTGATCCACTATGTGGAATACTATTGGTAGGTGATCAGAGTCCAGAGACAATGACATCTGACACTCTGATATTTTGGTGATCCACAAGCCCAGTCCACCACGTCACCATTTCCCAAAGGAGAATAATGAGTGGGGCACTCTTGTGCTGAAATTTCAAATTCACTCATATCAAATAAATTCATTAGTTTCAAGCCTGAGGGGTTTGAATCTCTGCTATTCAAAAATGGGTGCTTAGCATTCAAATCACCTGCCAAAATAGACTTTCATCTTAAGCTTAACAGCTCAGTGATGTCAGCATCTCGCCAGGCTTTGGCTGGAGATTTATAAACAGCTGCAAGCAGCACTTCGCTATTAACAATTGGTATGCAGACCCCTGTCGCTTCTACTGAAACAAGGGGTGGTAGGTCTACATGGTTATGGGGAATGCCTTTTCTTACTGCAACGCCAGTTCCGCCTTTTCTGCCCGAGTGGCGGTCGATTCTATAAAAGTGGTAATTTGGAATAAAGGACCTCTCATGATGTTTCAGATGTGTCTGAAAACAGGGCCACATCTATGTGTAGGTCTTGCAGCTGTTTGCTGAGCTCATAGCGCTGCCTCCCAATGCCGTTCGCATTAAATGCTATGATTTTGAGGGGCCTATGAACTCTAGTGGCTATTTTGTTTCACTATGTTTAGAACAATTTTGGTAATGGCCATTCATTTTTTCTTCCTCGGACACTGCACCACTGACCTCTGTCATAATCTGCTGTACTACAGTCACTACTCTGAACATATTGTCGAGAGATGAACTGTTTACATGAGTAGCCTGAGTTGACTGACCTGTTTTTTTGTTCCTGTACAAGGACTGGGACGCTCTGTTTCGTGGCTTCTGGTGGGACTGCCACTGGAACTTGGAGAGTCTGAGGTCGTTGCTCCTATGATGTGCTGCCACGGAGCGCTGCCGCGAAGGAGACTCCAGGAGTAACGATATTCGAGGAGAACACCCTTCCCGTCGTAGTTTTGGGTGCTCTCTGCGATTTCCTCCTCTGCAGTTCCTACCTCGCGTGTCTGCAGCCCCAAAAGTTGGCGGGATGGGGCTTCCCTCCTCCTTCAATTCGCAATTGCAGCACGCTGGAGTGGAGGCAGCGTTCTGTTTCTCGGGGCACTCTCTGTGCAGGTGGCCACCCCCGCACCACATGCAACGGGGAGGTTGCTTACAATTAGCTCAGACGTGTCCAAATTGTTGGCAGATGTGACAATGCGTAAGGCCACTCTGTGCTCTATATGTCTCAACCCGGATGGAAATGTGGCAAAGGCTTTGTAGTCTGAAGATTTCCTTTGATTTTCCCGTCCTGGTAAGGATGATAATGGAGAGAGGAAGGTTTCTGTTTATCCTTTCTTCTGAAGGAGACCCTCGGGTGGTTGTCAATTGTTTGACGCTAACCACATCAAATCCCATGGTCACCAATCCATCAGAAATATCCTCCGCCGGGGTATTGGGGGGAGGTGACGGATTACAGCCTTAATGGGTTTTTCTGACTTTGGAAAGAAAGAATAATAGGAAGGTTTATTTTGGGGTAGATGATTCTTGACGGCTTCGAAATCCGCCATGGTTTTAGTGATGACTCTGGTCCCGTAGTTGGTATTACGGAACTCAAAGTCATCTTTGACAAAATTTTTAGTTGCTTTTGCAACTGAATGAGGTTGACTGTGGACGTTAGAATTATTGGGGNCTGCATGCTTTACCTGAGCAATGTCTGTGTTCATTGATGTCCCCCTGAGAGGTGCAAAGTAGTTTCGGGTGCACTTCTCTTTAGTCTGGCTGTTTCCTGCGGCAGCCGCTGCCTTCTTTCAAGTCTGGGCGGACTCGGTTGTGCTTTGCCGTTTTCGCCTTCGGACTTCTTTGAAGTCTTCTTCTTGGGAGTGTTTCGTAGGAGGCTTTTTCGTTGTCTCCGAAGTTCTGGCTTTCACTAGGGACTTCAGATCGTTCAGTGTAACTCTATAGGTCCCATACAGAGCACTGAACAAAATCTTGCCCGTGAGAACCTTGCAATAGCTCTCACTGTTTTCTTCAGCAGCATTGACTATTGCCACCCACTCGACACTTTCCCCAATTGTAGCTGGTGTGAAGCTGGCCACATACTCAATATCGCAAATGATATTAAACAGTCTCCTGTAATGTTCATCTGCTTCAGGATATTGTTTTATATTCTTCTTGTATTCTGCCTGTAGCGAGGCTGTTCTTTCTGCCAAGAATGCATGGTAGCCAGGCACCAAGGCGCCCGCCATGTCTGGCACCCGAAATTTCCTCAAAATTTACGTCCGGTCAGCCTCCTGTCCACGACAGGAAAACCATTCGAAAAAGTAATTTTGAAATTTCTCCGTAAACTTATTGAAGAAAGAGGCCTGCTCAACGAAAGACAGTTTTGTTTTGGTGCATGTCACAAGCACTACATTGCAATGTATGAGGCTGGCTGACAACGTGACCCTTACTTTCAACAATAAAATGTCTACGGCTGCAGTGTTCTTGGACATCGAAAGAGTCTTTGATACCACGTGGCACTCAGGATTGCTGTATAAGTTATCAAAATTGGAATTCTGTAACTCTTTGACAAACTTATTGCGTCCTTTCTTTCTAAACGTAAATTCAGAGTCTCGGTTGAAGGCGAAATGTCAACACCAAGGGAAAAATGCAAGCAGGGGTGCCACAAGGTTCTGTCCTTTCCCCTACTCTTTTCAACTTGTACATAAATGATGCCCCCCCCAAACTCATGGTGTTCACCTGGCCCTCTTTGCGGACAACACCTGTCTATATGCGACAGATCGCAACTAGAGTTTTATTGTTAGAAAACTCCAGCGCGGTCTCAGCTGAATGGAGACTCTGGTGTGAGCGCTGGAATATAAAATTTAATGAAGATAAGACTCTGGGGTCTACTTCTCTCGTGGCCGTCGACCGCCTGAGTCTTTTCTTACTCAATGGAAGAAATATTCCATTTGTAAATAGTGCAAAATATCTAGGTGTAATTTTCGATAAGAGAGTGACTTGGAGATTACACATAGAAATGATCGAAGTCAAGGCCTTCAGAACATTCATTGGAGTATATTCCCTATTCAAAAGTGAGCGATTTAGTGCTAACATTAAATTGACTCTCCATAAAGCCCTTATTAGATCCGTAATGACTCATGCTAGTCCCGCCTGCGAGTTTGTGGCAGACACCCATCTAGTTAAATTGCAGTGCCTGCAAAACAAGGTTCTCCGCACCATTGGCAATTTTCCTCGAATTGCACATGGCATTCAAAATTCCATACATATATGATTACATAACAAAATTATGCAGGCAACAAGCAGAAGTCATACAAAATCATGATAATGAGAATGTTCGCAACATTGGACAAGGTGAAGCCAGCCACAGAAAGTATAATAGGCTTAAACTTGGAGGCGTTCAGGCATACGACCGTTCAAGTGACTACACTGCCGTGGTAGCTAATAATACAAGGAGAAAAAAGGGCATAATCTGCTGTATCTAGCCTGGACTAACAGAGGCCTTGTGTATCTTGTACATTGGAGTAAGGAATAAGTTTGTATATGTAAATATACGTAAATACAGACAGTGGACTTATTAAAACAGACTGACTGACAAATGATAGATCCGACCTCTCGTCAGAGAGGGCACCCCACATAGACAAGACAGTAACTTTCATTCAAAAGAAATATCTGGTCATGGGCCCCAGATGGGGCTCGACACCAAGACAGACAGCCTGATTGACCGTCAGTTGTAACATGACTTTGACTCTAACTTTGCCATAGCTGCCTAACTGGCCGGTCACTGAGCAAGAGACTGACTGAACGACTGACTACTGGAGGAGTTACGTTGATTCATCAAGTTCTTAGGTTATTCGGAGAGAGACTGAGATTTGGTTCGTAGTCTTGGATTCAGGCGCTGTGGAATTGATTACTCGCTTACCGAAGGAATTTTGAGCTCTCTAGAGTGATCATAGAGTTGGAGTGTGTGTGTGTGTTTATACAGTGTGTAATGATGGTGGTGCATCAGCAGTAGGGGCCGTCCTGCCTGCAGGCGATATGACGGAACTGACCTTGGCCGAAACGCGGTGGAAAGCGAGCGTGGTTCAATATTATATTTAAGTATCCTGTTGCACTCTACATGATAAATGATATGAACTCCGTCCCAAGTACAAACAATATATTATATTTCCTTGATCTTGCTCTCCTTTATACTACATGTTTCGGCCTCAAACAGCCATTATCAGGTGTACACTCTCACGTTGCTGTTACCCTGCATTTAGTTTAAAATTTAACATTAAAAAACATATTTTTCTTTCCTTGTTATTATCAACATCTACTTCGTTGATAACTGTCTGGTTTACAGATTATTTTACAGACGTTAATTTTGATTTTCCTTTAGTAGCACTATAAAATATTTAGTTCTAATTCTAAAATCCTTTAAAATTTTTCTCTAAATCTTAAAATTTAAATTTTTTTTAAATGTTAAATTTTATACTAAGTGCAGTGTAACAGCAACGTGAGTATATACACCTGATGATGGCCGTTTGAGGCCGAAACATGTAGTGTAAAGGAGAGTATGATCAAGGACATATAATATATTGTTTGAACTTGTGACGGAGTTCATATCATTGATCGTGGATTCCTTTGAGAGGAACCATGAAAACCTGAAAACTAACATCCCTGACTGCCAGGAAGAGGTAGAATTACTTGGGAAAGGCCTACAAAGAATAGGGCAGCTTATCCACACATCGCCCTCCATAAATGGAAACGGCGGAATATGGAATAGGCTCTTAGCGAAATCCGAGGCAGAAAGGATAGTGCTCTGTAAGCACCTCAATAGTAAGGCCCCCTTCACAGCCATGTTGCGCCTGTATGCATGCATCCATCCACAGTGAGATGCGAGAGTCGCTCCTGGAGCTAAAAGAGGAATCTGCCGAGGAGTTTCGCGAGGAAAGAAGGCGCAAACGAAACCCCTCAGAGGATCAGAATAAAAAGCCAAAGCCGTCACCCAAACCGGGGGACCCCAGGATAAAATCCCAGGTTAAAGTACCAAAAAGGAATATTTTTGCGCTCCTCAGGACAACGGGAATGGACGTCGTGGAGGAGACAACCGAGAAGGAAGAGCAGCAATCATCCTGCAGCAGGTCAGGTAGGCCTCCTCCGATTGTCCTAACCTCTGCAAATAACCTGATACAGTTGCAGAGGAATATCAAAGGCATTGTTAATGGCAGTTTTGAGTTCCGCAACACCAGAAGTGGGACCAGAATTGTCACATAAGAAATGGCGGACTTTTCAGCCATTAAGAAATTTCTGGAGGGCAAAAATCTTGCCTACTTTTACTTCTACCCAAAATACGAAAGACCCAATAAAGCTGTCATCCGTCACCTCCCGCAAAATACTCCAGCGGAGGATATATCTGACGGTCTGGTGAGTCTATGTTTCGACGTTATTAACGTCAAGGAAATGACAACTAGTCGCCGGACATCAACCTTCCTCTGATCCTAGTGACTCTACCAAGAACCGAAAAGTCCCAAGAGCTCTTCCGGTCAACCAACCTCTGTCACATTTCCATCAGGGTAGAGGCCTACAAAGCGCAAAACGGTCTAACACAGTGTTATAACTGTCAACAGTTAGGCCACGTTTGGGCTAACTGCAAACAGTCCCCACGTTGTTTGTGTTGCGGAGGTGGCCACTTACAAAAGGAGTGCCCGGAAAATGATAACTCTGCCTCCACCACAGTATGCTGCAAATGCTGACTGGAGGAGGGAGAAAAGCAACATCCCACCAATTATCGGGGTTGCAAACATGCCAAAGAAGAGCAACAGAGAAGGAAGGTTCAGAGAACGTCCAAAACTACGGGGAGGGTGTTCTCTTCAGCAATCGTCACTCCAGGTGTCTCCTTCGCGGTGGCACTCCAAGGCAGTAGAGCAGAGCAGCAACAGCGCCCACAGGAAAGCCATGTTCCGGTGGCTCCAGCCCCAAAAGGAGCAGACTGTACCGGCCCCTGCACCGCAGAAAGAAACAGGTCAGTCAGTTCAGGCTACTCATGTATACGGTCAGCCTCTCGGCGGAAATGCCGTTGCAGTTAGAAAAGGCATTCCTCATAACCATGTATATCTACCACCCGTTTCAGTAGAAGTGACAGGGGTCTGCATACCAATTGGCAATAGTGAAGCACTGCTTGAAGCTGCTCTTAAATCTCCAGGCAGACCCTGGAGTGATACTGATATCACTGAGCTCTTAAGCTTTAGGCGTAAGATATTTTGGCAGGTGATCTGAATGCTAATCACCCACTTTGGAATAGTAGAGTTTCAAACCCCTCAGGCTTGAAACTCGTTGATTTATTTGATAAGAGTGATTTCGAAATCTCAGGGCCACAGTGCCCCACTCATTATTCCCCTGCGGGAAATGGTGACGTACTAGACATTGTGGTTTGTTATGCCCCAAAGTTTATGTACAAGTAGATATGTTTTTTGGGTAATTTGGAATAAGTATATCTAGACTTTATGATTAAGAAACAGCAATAACGAAATGTACCAGTAGTGAGGCAATCGTTTTGTAATCAAAATGTTAGCATGACAGTGTAATAACGTTGACAATGAGGAAGAGGCTATATGAAGTGGGACATAAAGAACTAGGGCATTAGGTAGACCTGAAAGAGCCAAACCCCTTTCAATAAACAGCCAATGAGTGGGCCACACCGACAAAAATCACGTCAGGATTGGCGGGTGAATACATCCCAGGAAACCAGTGAATCAGCAAAAAGAAGGTACAAAAACCCTGGACGAATCAATCAAGAAAAGGATAGATTATTATTTGTCAAAGAGTTCATCTGTAGGCTATCGCCGAGAAAGTGATGGCGATGAGTAGTTGTTGGTTGGTGATGGCGGCCTGTATCATCAGTACAAGTGAACCTACTTCATATAAGCCATGAACATTAAGTGTGATATTATTAAAGTGCATATCCCAGGGAGAGAAAGTGAAGACTGGATGGACTACGTTTACTGAGAATGAGAAATAGAGGTATAGGATACCCAATAGCAGGGTGACAGGAGTAGAACTGTGTGTGCTACAGGATAATAACCCACATGTAATGCGAACCGGCAAACGTCAGCAAAGTGTGTATATATTATGTATATAGCGACATAGGTGAATAGAGTAGGATAAAAATGCGCTGTGATGTTAATTGAACCTAGCATTCCCTCAAGTGTTATCGTCTTCCCTGCCGACTCGTCTCCCTCCGAATCCTCCCGGAGAATTGCAAACTCAAGCCAAGACGGCAGATATTGTAACTGTCCAGTTTATGGGAAGGTCAATTGATGTTTGTGTATGGTTAGGGTTTTGTGAAATTCTTCACTTTCGCCTCACAATTTGGAATTTCCCCCCTTGAGACATGCAGCAAGTGGCTTGGGTCAAGCTTGAAGCCAGCTGCCCTTTCGTAAATCATTCAATTTAATGCGTAAAACAAGGCCGAGTCCTTTAGAAATTCTAAACTTGACAGGGGGAGTCATAAATTTAGCAGCGTCGTTTCCTGCTAACCCAAAATCTCAGTTTGACAGCCACGCAGCAGGTGGCAAAGTCCACCCCTAAACTGTACACTAGTGGAGATTCGCTTTCTTAATTGGAGGAGAATGATACGCAACCTCCCAGTCTGCCCGGTCCAGCCAATCATCGTCTGAAGTGGGGGGTCCTTTGCCCGAATTTTGAGTAACCAGGGCAAGTATTTACCATTCAGAGGGTGCTTGGCAAAGAGACTTTGAAAGTTACGTTCACCCGACGCGCGGAGGGTTTGGATCCCCGTAAACACGCCCTGTGGTGACTATTAAGTGTGGCGCCCAACGCGACGGCCGATATCGCGACAAGGGTGACTAGAGGCAGTGAGGAGCCAGCGGAAACAATCAGTGGTTAAGTGCCAGCGCAAANAAAAGGGCAGCGGACCTACCTACGAACGCCACAGCAGCGCAGACAACCGCCACTGCAGCTGTCAGGGACCACACCGCAGGGGCCAAGAGGAAGTACGGACGGAGTCGCAACCTAGCTTCCAGAGCGCGGAGGGCCGCCCAACACAACAACATCGAACGCGCAATACAAGGTTAGTCAAGTGACACACATGGCCAGCCGAACGCTTCGAAACCGGGTTATAGAAGTGG
>NW_019723914.1:57040-74708 GCF_002891405.2 Cryptotermes secundus | reverse complement strand
CCTTGGACCTGTTGAAAAGGGTAGAGATGATGGAAGGGGACGGGTCATACCGAGATTCGAACCCGGTAACCCACCAATNTCCGACTCCCAGAGGGAATCCACCTAGCCGTGGGGGATATGAAAGATCACGCCCCAACCAATATCACGCAAGGCGAGTACAGTACGACCGCCGGAACGATTACTGCCGCTATGACAACCGGCGGGGACACCAGACACGCGGGGGGTTTGGATCGTCCGCTAGGGATACGGAGCTGGTCAACAGCCGCCCCGCTGCAGGGAACTCCTTGAACCCCCACGCTCCCACCTTCGCCGGCACCGATGGACAACGTCGCGCTGGGGACTTGGGAAACTAGAGCAGGGGGTTGTTNTTAATTCGGCTATTTTAGGCTCATCATTCGCTAAGGAATATGGGATCACTATTGATTTTGTTACTAAATGTTTTTACTATGGGAGAGATGGAAGCAGGAAGGGACATTCGTTCGATCAAAGTTCCGGGCCATTGGACGCCAGAAATGATGAGCGGGAGTCGAAGGGAGATCCTTCCCATAAATGTTTTGGTGTCACCCATGACCTGAAAACCCCAGCTGTAGGCAATGACCCACTTCACCCAGCTGTTAAAGCCAGCTGTGACGCAACCCAGAGAGAAGCAGGTAGAAAGGGAAAAGAATGTCTTGTTGAGGAAGAAAGTTGTATTTTGAATTGTGCTACCGTGAATGGTAGTTATGTAGGGCAGAGGACCCTGTTAAATGGCGCCGCGGGCGACCAAGAGTTATTAGTAAATGGAGAAGTGTATGAAGAAGAGTGTCCGAGGGAGATTTATGGCAGCCTGGTTGAGAGCCTATGCGAAGAAGAAACGGCTGGCCTTAAGGAAGTTAATGTAAGAAGAACAGAGAATAACCTGCTCCAATCCATCCCTATCCAAACGTCAGAACTCGACCCCCATGACTCACGCTCGTTGAAGAAGGCGGATTTGTGTGCTCTGATCGACACGAATGACCATATGAATGTGTCCCAGAAAGAATGTTTGATTGAGTTATTGAGTAGTTATATGAAATGTTTCACCGTCAGACCTGGCAGGTGTAACATTTTTGAATATAGATTTCAGGTAGACGAAGCTAAACCCATAGTAGGATATTCTCGCCCCATCCCCTTTGCTGTCCGCCCCGCCGTTCGAGACCAGATTAAGCAAATGCTGCAGGATGGCATTTTAGAATTTAGTAATTCACCCTTCCTTAACCCTTTGTCTGTGGTTCATAAGGGAAATAAGAAAATTAGGATTTGTGTGGACGCCAGGAAGGTGAACCAGCATACCGTCCCGGATAGAGAGCGCACCCCACCTTTACAAGAGTTACTGCAAAAATTTGAAGGAGCGCAGTTCATGACCACCCTAGATTTGACCTCCGCGTATTTACAAATTCCACTGCACAGGGACTCCCGGAAGTACACTGCATTCTTGTTCGATTCTACTGTGTACCAGTACACGCGCACGCCGTACGGGTTCCGAAATTCACTATCCGCTTTTGTCAGAGCCCTGAAATTGGCCTTTGGTGGTGAGACTGATGAGTTTGTTGTGTTTTACGTGGACGATGTTTTGGTATTTTCTAAAAGTTTCGGGGAGCATCTCAGGCACTTGGAAATCGTTCTAAATAAATTGGCGAGAGCAGGCTTTACATTGAATGCGGCTAAATGCCGATTCTGCCAGAAGGAGATCAGATTTTTAGGTCATAGAATTAATAGGATGGGGGTATCAGCGGACCCGGATAGAGTTGAGGCCATTCTGAAATATCCGGCGCCGAGGAACGCGAAACAGCTACGGCAATTTCTAGGGACCTGCAACTTCCACAGCCGCTTCATAGTAGGTTACGCTGAGTACGTAGCCCCCCTCCTCCCATTGCTGAAGCAGGGGATTAAGTGGAGCTGGACCGACGAGATGAAGGGCGCCTTTGAGAAACTGCGCGCAAGCTTCGCTAAGAGTGTTCAGTTGGTTCACCCACGCCCTGATTTTCCGTACGCTATATACACGGATGCGAGCAAACTTGGCATTAGCTCGGTTCTTATGCAGGAAAGTGACTCCGGGGAAAAGCTGATAGTATCCTCAGCATCACGGGTGCTGTCCCCCACTGAAAGGAAGTACTCCACCTGCGAGCAAGAATTGCTGGCTGTCGTGTACGCTTTGCAGAAATACAGAGTATACATTTTCGGCCACAAAGTCACTGTCTACTCCGATAACAAGGCGCTGACGTTTTTAAGGAAATGCAGCCTAACCTCCAACAGGGTCGCGCGCTGGGTCATGCAGATCCAGGAGTACGACCTCCACATAGTGCACATAAAGGGAACCGATAATTTTTTCGCAGACGCTTTAAGCCGAAATCCAGTAGGCCTTACGGAGGAAGGTCTGAACCAGCTAGTGAGACCAAAGGAAATACTCGTGTCCCCCATTAATCTGAATCTGGACCCCGACCTGAAGAAGGAACTGGGGAATTTGGCGAAACACCAACTCGAGGACCCCAAAATCTGCGAAATCATGCGGACCTTGGAGACAGGTATCCCCTCCAGGGCTGGTCAGTTCACTCTCAGGAATGAAGTTTTGTATCGTAAGGATGACAAAATGTACCCGTACTGGAGGCCGGTACTCCCAAGGGACCTAGAGTACAGGGTCATAAGTTACGTACATGCCTTATTGGGTCACCAAGGCACTGATAAGTGCATGCATCATCTGTCCTACTCGTTCTATATCAAGAACTTAGGTAGAAAGGTGCGCCGGTATGTTTCGCATTGTGACGTATGTCAGCGCGTGAAACATCCCAATCGAGCGTATGAGATCGAGACACGATCCCACTTACCCACGAAACCAGGGGAGCTGATGTCTTTGGACCTGTATGGTCCTCTGCCCACAGGGCGTGGCGGAGTCAAGTACATTCTGGTGTGCCTGGACGTGTTTTCCAAGCATGTAGCCTTATACTCCTTAAAATCGGCCACTACAAAGAGCTGCCTGAACAAGCTAAAATCACACTACTTTCCAGAAGTTACCACCCCCCAATGCATACTCAGTGACCACGGTAGCCAGTTCACCAGCCCTTCTTGGAGAAAAGCTCTCTCTGATCTAAATATTGATGTCAAATATTCCCCCATACGCCACCCCGAGAGCAACCCAGCCGAACGGGTTATGCGAGAACTTAACAAATATTTTAAGATTTACTGCCATACAGCTCAGAAAAAGTGGCCAGAGCTGGTCCCCTACATCACGAAGTGGCTGAACTCTTCAGTGAGTGGAACCACAGGGTATTCTCCCATTGAACTTATGTTCGATGAGCCAAGGCCGGATTTATTCAAGGAGATCCTGGATAAAACTTCGGAACAGCTGCCGGAGGCGGAAACCCTCGAGTCTAAAACGCTTAAAGCCTACGCGCGCATGAAGCTGCGGGCTAACGACAGGAGGAACAAACGTAAAACTGGGACAACAAAATGGAGGCCCCAGCTTAACGAGAAGGTGCTCGTACGGTGCCAACCTACTTCAGACGCGGCGCAGGGCGTCACCGGGAAATTCCAGCATCCCTTTGATGGTCCGTTCATCATAAGCAAATTTATACCCCCTAGTATGTACGAGGTCTCCGACGGCAAGGGAAAACTAAGAGGAATGTTTAACTTGGGCCACCTTAAGCCTTACTTGGACAGTGTGGACTACTGTTAGTATAATGGCATACTGGTCAAGAGGGAAGTGATGATAAATTTGTAGTAAGAATGAATGAACCCAGTTAAATTTCTTGGTATCAAGAGGTCAGGCAGTTAGATTATCCGAAATTTGAGGGATTGTCTATGGGAAGAGTTGCTCAGTAATTGCTGCGCTAGGGTGATGGCTGTGTGAATACCAACTTTCTATGTAGGCCTGCGCGCCTTTGTATGGAAATACTTGTAAAAGGGATAACAGAGAAGGCTTGTAAATGTGTAACTTTCAATCGGTTTCGGCAAGGAGTGAATGAGGAAAGGCAGGAGAAAGTTTGAACTCATAGGTCTGAAAGAGAATGGGCGAGGGAGAGAGAATTAAGTTTACGCTCGCCTAAATTCTAATGGTAGGAACCAAGGTCAGCGTGCCACCGAAAAATATTACATACTTGTATGGGTATGTTAGGACAATGAGAATGTTAGCCTGTGTGAACCGAATTGTAGGAGATGAGTTGTCAGCTAAGTGTAAGACCTGGTACTGTGAAACAAGCTGTAAATCCGAGGTGACAAAGCAACTTAGGGAGTGAGGTATTGTCCAGTGAGGCCCATAAATGTGGCAAAGTGCGAGTGAACCAGAAGTGAACTTCAAGAAAGTGGTCAGAACAATGGTAGCGACATGAGCAACAACAGGACTGGAACGGGTAGAAACTAGAAATGAGCCAATAAACAATTTTAGTTGTAAGATGTGAGTTTCGGAAGTCTGAGAAAATGTACTGGAGTCAAAGAAAGGGACAACAAGGGACTTTGTATTGTCAGCCCATTTAAGTATTGTCTCAATGACTGTGTGAATTTTCATTTGTTATTTTAGGATTTACTGAATGGTACTGTTTGTAGAAAAGGGGACGAAAGCCACCTAAATTTTCAGATATGTTGTACATGGTAAGCCTCTTGCTATTGCTGCCAGCGGTGGACCATGCGGTCAATTAAGGTATTGTCTATTTACATTTAGTGTGTGTTTTTTCTAGATTTAAGCATTGCTGTGTAGAAATGGAGGAGAAACGGCAGTAAGACGAAATCTTGACTTATTCAGGCTGCGTCAGAATAGCCATTATTTCGCTTGGGAGGTTGTAACTGTCCAGTTTATGGGAAGGTCAATTGATGTTTGTGTATGGTTAGGGTTTTGTGAAATTCTTCACTTTCGCCTCACAATTTGGAATTTCCCCCCTTGAGACATGCAGCAAGTGGCTTGGGTCAAGCTTGAAGCCAGCTGCCCTTTCGTAAATCATTCAATTTAATGCGTAAAACAAGGCCGAGTCCTTTAGAAATTCTAAACTTGACAGGGGGAGTCATAAATTTAGCAGTGTCGTTTCCTGCTAACCCAAAATCTCAGTTTGACAGCCACGCAGCAGGTGGCAAAGTCCACCCCTAAACTGTACACTAGTGGAGATTCGCTTTCTTAATTGGAGGAGAATGATACGCAACCTCCCAGTCTGCCCGGTCCAGCCAATCATCGTCTGAAGTGGGGGGTCCTTTGCCCGAATTTTGAGTAACCAGGGCAAGTATTTACCATTCAGAGGGTGCTTGGCAAAGAGACTTTGAAAGTTACGTTCACCGGGGGTACACGTGTTCGGATCCCCGTAAACACGCCGGTGGTAACTATTAAGTGTGCGTCCCCAGACCAGTAAGTAGGCCTACCTCCACGAATTTGCGAAGGGTAATAATACTGGCTGTTTCTGATTAATTAGTGCAAATTAAATAAAGCCTCCTTACAGTTAATTGGCGTTGAGGTGATTTCCCTACGCCTAAACCCCACTAATCACCCGAGTCGTGGCCTGTCAACACGCCCTGAGAGGAGTCGGATTGCTCTGCCGGAGCTAGCAGAACCGAAGAAGGACGGTTACAATATGTCAGTGATTGTAAATTTACCTGAGCCCCTCCTTATGGCATAACAAGATGGTGGCAGCGGCGGGCTACCTCTATGTCCCCGTCACCACGGCATAACAATTGGTGGCAGCGCCGTGATTTCGAATCACACCCCTAGGAAGAGACAGGTGGTAGGACAAGTACTAAGCAAGGTTAAATATAGGGAACTATAAAATGGAGGCTAGAATAATAGTTAGAACAGCAGTAGAAAGGCCTAACAATAGGAGTAAAAACAAAGGATTTATCGTTGGCAACGAGCATCAGGGAATGGAGTTGGCAGTCACAAGCGAAACCGGTGACAGAATTCTTAGCACAGGTAGAACAGTGTGCCCGTGTGAGTAACTGGATTGAAGATGTGGTAAACATCATAAAAGCTAAGTTAACAGGTGAAGCTAGGCAATTCGTTAAGGGTAGAGACCAGTTAACCAACGAGAACGAGATATGAAATGTTAAAGGCATCACTAGTGGACCGTTTTAGTGAGAAATTGCCAGTGCGTTACCACTATATTCTACTACACGAAGCCTCGCAAGGGAAGGATGAATCGCCGGTTCAGTTTCTACACAGGTGTCGGGCACTGAGCATGAAGACCGTAAGGAAGAGAGCAGACCCGACAGAGCAGCGCATATTAAAAGAGGAAGCGGAATTTAGGCTCCTCATTAGTTTCATCTATGGAATGAGAGGAGAGGCCGGAAGGGAGTTACGAATTCGAAACCCGGAAACTCTGGACGAGGCATTAAACGTAGCGACTGTAGTATACAATGCGAAGCGGATGGAACTACAACTCAAGGATCATGATACGCTGACCGTGAAGACAGAAAGGTAGAGCTTCACGAGCCCGAAAGGATACAGGTCACCATGGAATCAGAGAAGCCAGCCGCAAGGATCGCCGGTACGACGATCCAAGGAACGAAGGGATACGAACAGAGATCGGGTTGGACCCCCGGTCAAGTGTTCTTCGTGTGGACGGCAAGGCCACATAGCGAGGGATTGTGAGGCAAGACGAAGGCCCACGACCCAGAGGGAGCAAAGCTCCCCAAACTAATTTCGGCGGTAGAGAACCCCGTCGCCCGCCGAAAGGAAGCCTCGTGGATTCCACTCGCGACAGCGCGAGATGATAAAGAACTGTGTATTAGAGTAGAAGTCCAAGGGATAAACTACGAGTTCATAATAGACACAGGCGCAGACGTGTTTAGTCCAACCATACGTGGAGGATGAGCCCATGAAGATTACAGATGCGGTTAGGGGTATCAGTGGATAGGAATTGGAGATGCAAGGCACAAGACAAGTGGATTTCATAATAGGAGACAGGCATCACACTCGCGATTTTGTAGTAGCGCCCTTTCCGATCCAGAAGGACGGAATTATGGGGCTCGATCTGTTAAGGGCTCTAAACGCCCGCATTGACTTGGCCACAAAAGAAATAGAGTTGGGTGGCTAGAAGATTAAACTGGCGAATTACCCGTCAGTGAGACGGGAAGTGGGCAGACGAGTAAGGGTGTATCGGACGGAGTCTCGACTTCTGCAAGGTGCAGAGGAAGGGACGGAAACAGGGTGAAAGCGACCACGGAGTCAAGGAGACAGGTGGTTGAGAGGGTACAGGAGGACCCAGCAGAATCCAGACGGACGGAAGCCGCAACTGAAGGCGGGCAGGTGGAAGAACTCCACAAGTGGCAGGCAGTGTTGCCAGACAGAGCACTTAGAGCCGCGAGCGCTCATGGTTATGCGAGCCAAGATCATAGGGCCGCAGGGAAAAGCAGCCCCCAAGGGATGGATACGCGCGGAACCAGTAGAAGTGCCGCTCAGAAGGATCTATGTAGCTCGCGCAGCATCCAATGTTATTAGGAGCTCGGAATTAGTGGATCACGAGCAGCGCAGGACGCATGAGCAACATAGAGAATCGGCTGATAGCGACCGCACGGAGCAAAGTGCGAACAAAGCAGTATGCTGCACCGCGCAGCTAGTCAAAACCAGCAGAGAGGGAATCACACTACAAGTAGGAAACAAGATCGCTGACGTGCACGGCGTCACGAAAACTGACCTCGTCTAGGACGTCATGGAGAGTGACGTAAGCACCGCACTGAAGGTGCTGGAGACAGGCCGGTACCCCAGGTGAGGGAACAGAACGCTCGTGTACCCAAGCTCCTAAAGGAAAAGTTGACCCATCTCTCAGAGGGAGAGAAGCGTGTAATGAGGCCGGTTTTGCTCGAGTATCAGGACCTGTTTAAGAAAACGGAAGATGGACTCATCCCATGTACAGAAGTCGGGTATCATGAGATCGATACCGGCGATGCGAGGCCCGTAAAGCGAGTTGGGTAGCCAGGTAGACGTGATGGTAAGGAAGGGAGTGTTAACCAAGGCCACTACAGAATGGGCCGCGCCTGTAATTTTGATCAGAAAGAAGAGTACCGACGGGACGGTTAAATAACGCTTTTGTGCAGATTTTAGGGGACTGAATTCCGTGACGAAAGTACCGGTATTTTGCATGCCATTAGTACAAGAAAATTTAGATATGATAAATGGGAAGCAATATTTTTCCTTCGTAGGTCTTAAAGACGTCTATTACATCAAAATCAAACCGGAGAACAAGCCCAAGACAGGAATCACCACCCCGTTTGGAACATACCAATATGAGCGATTAGCCTTTGGCCTAGCAGGATCGCCATATACGTTTACTCGCGTTATAGATGAGGTATTGTTAGGGTTAGGGGGCGTCACGTGTTTAGTCTTTATGGACGATGTGTTGGTCTTTGGGCGGACATTGGAGGAACACATGAAAAGATTGCGAGAAGTCTTTGGGAGGATCCGATCGGCCCGGCTAACGCTGAACTTGGAAAAGTGTCACTTTGCCAAGGATAAGGTGGAATATTAAGGACATCGCGTAACCCGAGAAGGGGTGAGAAAGTGATGACAAGGTGAGGGCTGTTCGAGACTACCCTCGACCTCGCACGGTGACAGAAGTACGATCTTTTTTAAGACTTAGTGGATATTACAGGCAGTATATCCCGAATTACGCAGAAATTAGTCGACCCCTTACAGTACTAAGAAGGGCCACAATTTTCAGTGGGGCCAGGAACAAGAAACGCCATTTAGTCGATTGAAAGCAGAGCTTAGTTCCGACACTGTGCTTGTTTATCCAAGTATGGACCCCTCTCATGAGTTTAGGTTACACACAGATGCGAGTGACCAGGGGATTTCAGCAGCCCCATCCGAGGTAAAGGAGGGGAGAGAACGTCCGATTAGCTACGCCAGTAGACAGTTGACTCCTGCTGAGAAAAAACTGTCGGTCACAGAGTAAGAACTATTAGCAGTAGTGTATGGAAACAAACAGTTCAGGTGCTACCTGTACGGTCGGAAGTTCACGCTCGTAACCAACCACCGAGCGTTATGATGGCTACTAAAATTAGAGGACCCAAGCGCCAAGATCACACGATGGGCTCTTCGCCTCTCCGAATTTGATTACACAGTGTTGCACCGACCAGGACGGTACCACCGAGTACTGGATGCCCTGTCCCGCCACATCGCGACTCTCACGATGAAAGGACAGGTAACTAGACCTGAAGTGAAAACGGAACAGGACTTACATAAATTTTGCAGGAAGGTGAAGGAGGATCCAGACCCACGGGGAGTGTACATAATCGACGAGGACGGCCTGTTATATCGGAAGGAACACCTCGGTTAGTAATACCGGAGACGTTGGTGGGCAAGATCATACCGGCCACCATGATGCCAAATTCGCGGCTCACGCTGGAATCAAGAAGACAAAGCAATGAGTCCGGAAAAAATACTATTGGCCTAACTTACACAGGGACATAGAAGATTACGTTCTGGGTTGCGACCAGTGCGCTCGTTTGACGACGGGCCGCGTGACCATAGCGCCCATGGGTAGCCTACCCGAGGCCAGAGAACCAGGGGAAGTCGCATCGATCGACATTACAGCACCCTACGTTACTTCCTAGAGGTAACCGATACCTCATGACCTACCTCGATCACTTCACGAAGTGGGCCGAGGCAGTGTCCCTCCCTGACCAGGATGCCCCAACGGTAGCTAACGCACTGGTAATGCAAATTTTCACGCGCCACGGAGTGTGACCAACTCCTGAGTGATCGAGGGCGGAACTTCACATCGGAATTAATCCGAGACATGTCGAATCCTAGGAGTGGACAAAATTTTCACTAGTCCGTACAGACCCCAAAGCAACGGCCAGGTGGAAAGGTTTCACCGCACCATCCACGAGGGCCTGGCTATGTATGCGGACCCCAGTGGGACGAACTGGTATGACAATCTTAATTTAGTGTTATGGGCATACCGATCGCAGCCGCACGGCAGCACAGGCTATTCGCCCTACCACTTAAAACACGGTACGGAGATGAAGGGCCCAGCGGACAGAGTTAACCGCTTACGCAAAGAGGAACGCAAGAGAAGACGGCGCGCGAGGGCGTGTGGCCAGATTGGCCAGACAACTACGAAAGGCACACCATATAGCAAGGAGTAAGCTGTGCCAAGTGAGAAGGGACCAGCACACTCGCCACGATCAGAGAGCACGAAGGGTGGAGTATCGTCCCGGCCAGCTTGTGTATCGAAAACAAATGGTGAAGGGAAGAAAGCTAGAACCTAAATGGTTAGGCCCGTATCAAGTGATATGAAAAATCTCTGACCTAGTGTACAGGGTAGAAGTAAGGAAAGGAGAAGAGAATCTGCTCATAGAGCAACTGAAACTATGCAGAGCCACGAGAGGAACCCCATGAAAGACAGAAACAAACGAAGCGACGGATGCGCGAACAGGAACCCCGACCGGACAAGGAAGAAGGAAGAGAAACAGACTCCGACGACGCAGAATCGGAAGAAGAGTGCCACGAGATGCAACTATACTCGTATGCACCGTAACAGAGACAAGATACAACTGAATCAAACCGCAGAATCAGCGCTTTTGCGCCAGCGGAAGAGACAGAAAGAATAGCAGAGACGCTATTGAGGCCGGTAATGGTGATTCGTCAGCATTAAATACGACCGAGAAGAACGCGTTTTGGCCCAATTCAGCGTAATTATAAAAAATAAAGACGGCTGGAAGCCGAAACAAGCGCTGAGGGAATAGCATTGACGTACCCCGTTTGTTCCAGGTGGAGAGGAAGCCAAGACTGAGGGAGCCGTCGGCACAAATTGGACAAAGAGATGGCATTTTTGCCAGAGAAATTTTAATGAGAGGAGCCGTGTGGTACATTACCGTGGATTTTAGCGTAACAGAACACCGCAGAATGATAGGAGAACTATTCAAGGGATTAGAGGATCTCACCTTAAATGTGGGAAGAGACCTAGTACAAAGGCAGGAGAAAGTGGACAACATCCTCCAAATGTTGCCACGGGAACGGAGAGTTCGCAGATGAGTGCTTAGCCTAGGAGGGAAAGCACTTAAACTTCTTTTCGGAGCAGCACTTAGTGAAGATTTGAGACCACTGAATAACAGGATAGAAACTTTGTGAACTAGGGTAGGAGAATTGGTACATGACGCTACGGAACGAGTAACAGCCGCGAAATGGATTCGCGAGTAAGGGCAAACGCAAGAACAGTGGCTCAGATGGTACGAGCAATGAGGTTGCACAATGAGATGGTTAGGGATCAGCTCACGCCAGATCAGAAGATAAACCAAACAAGGGACCAGTTATACGAGGGAATTAGAACTATTAATAATGAAAATTTATACCGATGACAAGCTTAGCTTTAAGCGTAGATATGGCAACATTACACCGATTGACTGCCAGTTTGCTACCCTCACACAAATTATTCGCGATTTTGGGCGATATTTACGTGCAATTGGAGCAGGGCTACTCGTTCATAACCCTGAAACCGGAGAACATGCATTTGTTTTATGCATCTTCGGAGGTTGCGGTACTGGCCACGAGCGAAGAAATTCGCCTCATTGTCCAACTACCCTTAAGAACCAAAAGGCAAACCTACACCCTTTATGAACCTATAACGTTACCCTCGTTCGAACCTAACTTAGGCAAGTTTGTTCAGGTAAAAGCAGGAAGGGAAAGACTAGCAGTGTCCTCCGATAAAAGAAGTTACATGATTTTACCGACAGGGTATATTCAAAATTGTAGGGAGGGAACGTACACGATATGTAAAGGAACGGTTCCGACAGTCGACAGGACTTATGAAACTTGTTTTAGCAGTTTATTTTTCGGAGCAAGTCAGGGATACTTGTTTTGCACGCGGGAAATTGTTACAAAAATTTAGACCAGTGTTTAGGAAACACTCTTTAGAAAATTCGTGGTTATATGCGGTAGGGAAGCTTAAAAAGGTTGAGTGCAGTTGTATAAGCGCTCAAGGATGCCCCATGAACATAACGAGCATAGAAGACACAGGCATCATCACGCAGCCAGATGGCTGTGACCTGATCATCGGGCAGCTGACGCTGCCAGCGACTCGTCAGTTCAAGTACAAGGCCGATTATGACAGCCCCGGGATAATGGTGCCGCAGGCCCCAGCTCTTTTACTTCCAGCGGAAGTCTCGTACGTGAAGCAGCACCAGGAGGTACTGGAGGATGTGTGGGACGCATGGGAAGACTCGAGGGACGGACCCACCACCGTCCCCGCCCCCATGACGATGCCCCAGTTGCAGCAGCAGGTGGAAGCCAGGCTCATGACGCGGAAATGGATATGCAGCGGAATCGTGGCCGGCTCGACAGCAGCAGCCGCAGTACTCAGTCTGTCTATGGAGACGCCGACGGACGTTACTCATCTTCCGTGCGCTCTGCGCAAGGAAGAGGAGTGTAGCAGACAATACCAAGGACGAGCCAAATGGACGGACCAACAGAGAGACGGCGACTGAAGGAGACCAGAGACCTCTGAGCCCCATCCGAGACAACTGTGTTCCGGTGAAGGAACCAAGCCAAAATTGAAAGTGGATCAATGGGACAGAAAGAGAATAACAGACAATAAAGGAAATTGATGTAATAAGTGAATGATACTTGTAACTTTGACGAAACGTAGATGAAAGAGACTGTAAGAAGATAGGCGTAAAAAAACAAGTGAAATATTCCGTTATCGGGAAATATCCCACGTTTTGTGTGGGGGATGTGATGTCCCAAGGGCTATGAACAAGTAGATATGTTTTTTTCGGTAATTTGGAATAAGTGTATCTAGGCTTTAAGATTACGAAATAGAAACAATGGAATGTACCAGGATGCGAGAGTTTGTACAGAAGTGTAACGCAAGTGAAGCAATGGCTTCGTAATCAGAATGTTAGCCCGACAGCATAATAACGCAGACACTACGGAAGAGGCTATATGAAAGTAGGGTAGAAAGACCAGGGCACGAGATAATCGCTGAGTCGGAGAGGGCGGTAGACCTGAAAGAGCCAACCCCCTTTCGATAAACAGCCAATGAGTGGGCCACACCGAACCAAAATCACGTCAGCATGGTCGGGTGAATACACCCCCGGAACCCAGCGAGTGAGCGAAAGGAAGATACATAAACTCTAGAAGAATAAAAAAAAAGGCTATTAATTGTCATTAGAGTGCGGCCGTAGGCTATCGCCGAGAAAAATGGCGATAAGTAGATACTGGTTGGTGGCGAGCGCCTGTCTCACCAGCTCAAGTGGACTTACTTCATATAATCCATGAACATTAAGTGTGATAATTAAAGTGCAAACCCCAGGGAGAGAAAGTGAAAACTAGGACTAGGTTAACAGAGAAAGAGAGAAGAGGTATAGGATACCCAATAACAGGGTGACAGGAGTCGAACTAAGGTGTACTACAGATAATAACACACATGTAATACGAACAGGCAAACGTAGGCAAAGCGTGTATATATTATGTATATAGCGACGTAGGTGAATAGAGTAGCATAGAAATGCGCTGTGATGTTAATTGAACTTGGCCATCCCTCAAGTGTTCCCTTCCTCCCTGAATGCTCCTTCATCTCCAGAATCCTTTAGGAGAATTGCAAACTCAAGCCAAGGCGACAGATACGACAGTGATTGTAAATTTACACGAGCCCCCCGACCTTAAGGCATAACAAAATGAAGGCAGCACGTCGCCTTGGTGGCCGCGGCGGGCTACCTCCACGTCCCCTTGTCATCACGGCATAACAATTGGTGGCAGAGGTGGGATACCTCCACGCTCCCCTGTCACCATGGCGTAACATGGTTCACCAAAATATCAGAGTGCCTGAGGTCATCGTCTCTGATGTTTTGGATTCAGATCACCTACCAGTAGTATTCCACATACTGGATCACGTTAAAATTCGGAATCCATTGAAAAATTTACAGACTGGGAGCGGTTTCAAAGCCTCGCCTCTGAGTAATATCACCTAAACTAGAAATGTGCCGATGGTGTCTCTACTTTGACGTAGTGGAGGGGCATGCGTGGTCAAATGACCCTGAGAGCTATGCTGGCGGTAGCATAGTTACTGGTAGGGCCACCCATGCCGGACAGGTCGAAGGTGATGACCCAGACTAAAAGAGAAACCCTGGGCCTCCAGGTTGGGGTTTGGGCATGAGGCTGACGACCTCTCACCGCAAAAAAAAATATAAACATCTCGAAACCTGTAATCAAGCCTCGGGAACCTCAACAGAATGGAAGACGACTTTTGGCAAAGAATATGGACTACTCTCTAGGTACATGGAATGTGAAAACCCTCAATAAACTGGGTGCCATGAAATCGGTACTAGAACAGATAGATAAGTACAATATGAAAATCACAGCCATACAGGAAATTAGATGGCTGGGTAAAGGAATCATGGACATACTATACATACTATACTACAGAAACATACTATATGTTAGTGGTAAAACAGAAGGCAATAAGGAATTTGGTGTAGCCTTTGTAATAGAACAAGAATTTAAAAGCGCAATAATAAACTTTAAACCAATAAGTGAAAGAATTTGCACTTTGAGAATTAGAACGAAATTTTTCAATATGACGTTGATGAACGTGCACGCACCTACAGAAGAAAAAGAGGAGGAGGTCAAAGACTATTTTTATCAACAAATGGAAGAGACATATGATTCAATACAAAGTAATGACATAAAGTTTATTTTAGGGGATCTTAATGCCAAAATAGGTAAAGAAAAGGAACACAGAGGAGTAATTGGGTCAGAAAGTTTACATTGTACAACCAACCATAATGGAATAAAATTAATAAATTTTTCAGAAAGTAAGAACTTGATTATCAGCTCTACATACTTCCCGCACAAAAATATACACAAAAAGACATGGGCAGCACTGGATGAGGTAACCTTCAATCAAATAGATCATGTCCTCGTAGAGAAGCGATTTGCGACGAATATCCTGGATGTAAGAACATTAAGAGGGGGCAACTGTGATAGTGATCATTACTTAGTACAGCTTAAATACAGATGTAAAATAAGTTGTCAAAGATCTAAGCAGTATGAGAAATGTAAGAAATTTAATATTGACAAGATTATGGAGTGATAAGAGAGAAGCATTTCAGAATAAAATTAAAGAAATTAATGACAATAGAGCAAATAAAGAAGTAACGGTAGAAGGGATATGGGTAGATTTCAAAACCGCAATTATTACAGAAACTGAGAAGACTCTGGGATATCAAGAGAAACAGGAAAATAGAGAATGATTCGATGAGGAATGTGGTGTATGAAGAAGCAAGAAGGAAAGCAGACAAGATTTGCAGGAAAAAGAAACAGCCTTTCTAAATGAGCAATTACTGCAAATGGAAGAAGACTTCAAAAATAACAAAAAAAATGCCTTTGGTCGAATCAAATATATGAAAGAAGGTTTCATACCAAAAACAGAATTTATCCGAGACAAAAAAGAAGGGTTTCTAAAAAATAATAAAACAGAGATTATGAATACATGGAAAGAATATTTTGAACAATTATTAAATCAAAATCAGAATATGGAAGATAACGAGGACAATGAAGAAGAAAATACAGATGATGGAGAAGGGGAAGAGGAAGAGACAATAGAGCCTCCAACAAAGGAAGAAGTGGAAGAAGCATTAAAGGAACAAAAACTAAACAAAGCATCAGGAGGAGATAAGGCAGGACAAGAAGGAATAATAGCACTCCACCGAATTATAAATAAAATGTGGGAAGAAGAAAAGATACTAGAAGATTGGAGAAAGAGCATTATATGTCCCATATTTAAAAAAGGGGATAAATTAGCATGTAGTAACTATAGAGGTATATCATTATTAGCAACAGCATATAAAATTTTAACAAGGATACTAAAAAAGAGACTGGATCCATATATAGAATAAATAATAGGGGAATATCAATCAGGATTTCGACCCAATAGGTCAACAATAGACAATTTATTCACCCTGAGACAAATAACGGAGAAATGCTGGGGATTTAATATAAATATTTACCTATGCTTCATAGAATTTAAACAAGCATATGATACAATAATAAGGAAGAAATTAAGGATGATTATGTCCACTTTTGGTATTCCAACAAAACTTAGTAGAATAATTAACTTAACCATGACAGAAACAATGAATCAAGTTAAAATCCAGAACTAGTGAACAGAATACTTTAAGACAAATCAAGGATTAAAACAGGGTGATAGTTTGGCACCATCACTATTTAAATTTGTATTGGAATGGCCTTAAATTTCACCCTTCTGATAAAGCCAACGAAATTGCAGACTGTTTGGAAATTCAGTAGTTCACGCCAAATTACCTGTGCGACGAAAACCATGAAGATCGGGTGGAGCCTACAGTTCAAGCTCTTCTGGAAACCGTAGATGAGAACCCCCCTCAAAGGATCAGACCATGTGACATACAGAAATTAATAAAATCTCTTAAATTAAAAAAGGCCTGCGGAATTGATGGCATCCCAAATGAATGCCTCAGGCACCTTCCAAGGCGACCACTGGTTCATCGAATCCATCTATTTAATCATCGCTTTCGGCTTTCTCATTTTCCAAGTACTTGGAAGGAAGCAAAAGTAATAACGTTACCCAAACATAGTAAAGACTCAAAATTCCCTCAAAATTTACGTCCGATCAGCCTCCTGTCCACGACAGGAAAATTATTCGAAAAAGTAATTTTGAAGTTACTCCAAAAACATATTGAAGAAAGAGGCCTGTTCAACGCAAGCCAGTTTGGTTTTCGTGCATGTCACAGCACGACATTGCAATGTATGAGGCTGGTGGACCAGGTTACCTTTAATTTCAACAATAAAATGTCTACGGCTGCAGTGTTCTTGGACATCGAAAAAGCCTTTGATACCACGTGGCACTCAGGATTGCTGTATAAGTTATCAAAATTGGAATTCTGTAACTCTTTGACAAACTTATTGCGTCCTTTCTTTCTAAACATAAATTCAGAGTCTCGGTTGAAGGCGAAATGTCAACACCAAGGGAAATGCAAGCAGGGGTGCCACAAGGTTAGGTCCTTTCCCCTACGCTTTACAATTTGTATATAAATGATGCCCCCAAACACATGGTGTTCACCTGGCCCTCTTTGCGGACAACACCTGTCTATATGCGACAGATCGCAACAAGAGTTTTATTGTTAGAAAACTCCAGTGCGGTCTCAGCTCAATGGAGACCTGGTATGAGCGCTGGAATATAAAATTTAATGAAGATAAGACTCGGGTGTCTACTTCTCTCGTGGTCGTCGACCGCCTGAGGCTTGTCTTATTCTAAATGGAATAAATATTCCATTTGTAAATAGTGCAAAATATCTAGGTGTAATTTTCGATAATAGTGACTTGGAGATTACACATAGAAATGATTGAAGTCAAGGCCTTCAGAACATTCATTAGAGTATATTCCCTATTCAAAAGTGAGCAATTGAGTGCTAACATTAAATTGACTCTCCATAAATCTCTTACTAGGTCCATAATGACTTATGCTAGACCCGCCTGGGAGTTTGCGGCAGACACCCATATAGTGAAATTGCAGCGCCTACAAAACAAGGTTCTCCGCACGACTGGCAATTTTCCAAGGCGCACACCAGTCCGCGATTTGCACATTGCATTCAGAATCCCATACGTATATGATCACATAACAAAATTATGCAGGCAGCAAGCAGAAGTCATACAAAATCATGAAATAGAGAATGTTCGCAACATCGGATAAGGCGAAGCCCG
>NW_019723914.1:28217-56823 GCF_002891405.2 Cryptotermes secundus | reverse complement strand
TGTGGTCTGTAGCCCAGGCTTTTGCCACATTCAGCAGAAATGCCTTGTATTTCAATTTTGAATGAGGGTTTAGATTTTTGAAAACCAAAAATGAATTGAAAATGGCACAATTTATAAGCCACAAGGCAACTTTCTTTGTCCACTTTACTGTTTTCCAAGGAAGAGAATAATAGGCCAAGTACTGATCGGCTCTATCAACTCCCTTCATGAACATATTATACTCGGAAATACAAACAGGCTTCTTTACCTGTCCATGTCTCTTTTGAACATCAACCATGCTCGAATTGTGAATTGTGGAAATCATATTCACAACACGAGTATCCCTCCAGGACTGAAGAAGAATATCCCCCTTCCTCCTGAATGTGGTTTCACCACGTTTCAGGGATTTACATTCCTCTTTCAGATCTGGAGGAAGGCCTCTGTTCACCCTAATTGTTCCACAAACACGTACTTTTCTCGAAAGTAGGTATTCTGCAGTTGCCACACTGTTATAATAATTGTCTTGATAGACATGGTAATTTTGATCAAGATAGGGTTCCAAAACGGAAACAATAGTTTCTTGTAATTTTTTGCCTTCACCAGAATAAATTTCTAAATTTCCAATATAGCCTGAAGTGCTTTCAGTTACTACACGAACAAGTAGGCCATACTTTGTAAGTTTCCCGGGATTATATGTTCGCATATGAAGCCTTCCCCTCCAAGGAATCACAGATTCGTTCAAAGACAGGTGTTGGTTTGGCTTATAAACTGTCTGAAATTTCTCAACGAAAAAGTTCAATAAGGGCTGAATTTTGAAAAGCCTGCTTGTTGATTGTGGTTGCAGTTCATTATCATTGAAATGCAAACACCACCAAATTTGTTCAAATCTCTTACGGCTCATTAGTTTGCCAAAAATGGGAATTTCTAAAAATGGATCTGTTGACCAATACTCTTTTAGATACTCCTTCTTTGTATGCCCCATTAGGAAGATTATCGCAAAAAATTTTTTCATTTCTGCTGAAGTGACATCCACCCACTTCAACACCTTATAACTTCTGTCATATTCTTCACGGTGTTGGAGATAGTATCTGTTAGTTTCCTGACATAGCATGTCAAAGAAACTATCTCCAAAAAAAAGTTCCGCTACTTCAGACATTTGCGTTGGGTCTGACGGAATTTGCTTCACCCCTGGGTTTCCAGTAAACTGTCCCAAAGCAGGCGTTTTGTCTAGTTTTCCCCATGTGTCTGTTCCCTCAATGTTGCTACCCGCACTTTTGTCAGAGCTACTGTCACTTTCACTTTCACTTTCACTTTCACTTTCAGTGTCTGTGGCCACAATTCTTTGTTGTCCCCTGTCACTGCCACTGTCTGAGTCACTATCACTACTCCTCTCACAAGGCACATCAGATAGCTCATCGGAGAATAAGTCAGAAATGTCTTGCTCTCCGAGAGATTGCTTGGTCTTCAACCGCTTATTCTTACTACACCCATTGCAACAAAATGGCCTCTCCCCACTATGTATGTGTCGATGTGCTATCAGAATTTGCTCTTGACTGAATGAATCACCACACTCATCACAGGAATATTGCCGCTCCTCATGTACAGGTTGAAGTTCATTCAAATTACTCTGGAAAATGAGAGTAAATAAAATAAAAAATCCTAAAAGGAAGACAAATGAGTTTGAAGCCCCAGTACAGTGGGATGTTAGATCAGGCGATGGAGTGGTGACAGAGAGAGCACACCCCTCTGTGTGGTGTGTGTCTGAGTCCATCAGCATGTATGGAGGTTTCTGAGTCAACAGAAGTTAAGCTGCATTGCCACTGTTTAACAAATTCCGAATTAATTAAAATTATGCATTCATAAGGCTGGACAGGCATCTAATTAATAGTGGAAAGGCTCCTAAAATGAAATAATAAAGACTGAGCTAAAAAATGATACTAAGGATGCATATGGCCCAGCAAAATCCCTGAAACTATATATATATATTGTGACATGTTGAGCTATGGATGACGCCCCTCCCCCCCGCCAGCCGAAGTGAGCCGAGCGGAGCCGAAGTTAGCCGAGTCCCAGCATCCTGGTAGCTATGCAACGCGAGTCAACAGCGGTGACGTCACCAAGGGGTACCTTGGTTGCTAGGTAGTGCGGGTAAACAGTGGTTGCGACAGACGACGGTAGTAACAGCGGTACACAGCATTGCTAGCACGACGGCACCAGACAACAGTGGTGCCTATTACGTGGCCGTTTTCTGTATTGCCCGAACGAGGCTACATTAGGAGCAGCGAAGGCTATTCACAGTTAGTCCTCGAGCTACCTCTGAGTTAGTTCCGAGTTAGGCAGCAACCAGTCAGCTGTATTGTGGCATTTGCAGTGTAGTATTTGTGATACTGCAGATAGCAGTAATTGTGAATCTGTAATTTGGGTGATTGTAAGTGCGAATGTGAAATAAAATTCGCTATACCAAATACGGTGTGAAGTTATTTGTCGCGTTATACACCTNACAAAACAACTTCTGCACCCATTCGAAACTAATGATTATACTGCATTAAAATAACAATATTTTAGATGTATAAATTCATGATGTGTATGTACTGATCGTCTTCTAGTGCACACAATCTCACTTGTCACGTCACTACATGTTTCAGCATCACTGTGCCTTCCTCAGGTGTCTTTTATGTTAACTATTGCACTGCTCGCCATCACGTGTCATTTACAAAATGATTTAAACTGTATATTCATGTACTATAATAAAATTTATATATTAAAATTTTGTAAAGATTTATCATCTTATATGTCGTATTTCAAACTCGCGTATTATATCAATCTTCTGCTATGGGAGTCGCAGGCAGCCACAAGAGGACACATCAACGGACGCAGTATACACAAATTATAGGAAGAACAACTCCCATACGCGAGTTTGATATACAACGAATAAGATGATAAATCTTAACAAAATTTTAATATTGTGACATGTTGCGCAACGGAAAACCCCTCCCTACCCAGCAGCAACGTGGCAACTCAGGCCACAGTGACATGGCGGATGAGTCGGCGNCCCCCCCCCCCCCCCGCGGTGACGTAACGCGGCGCGAGTAAACAGCGTTGCTAGGCTATACACAAACATGGCGACGCGGCACCGCTACCTACTGTGATGTGTCATGCAATGGCGCTGTTGCCGTGGGCAACAGGCAACAGCGAATTGAATAAAAGCCGGCTGAGCAGCAAGCGTTAGTGTGCGATCACCAGTTCTCAAGGCAGCAGCCTACGAGTTGAGTTGAAATATAGCAGCAGTCGCGAGAAGACCCGAATGCGTAGTTACAAGATTTTATGTGACAGTGTGCGATAATTAAGAAGTCAGCGAGTGGAAGACTTACTGTGTGCTTTCGAGATTTTGTATGTGCTGTAGTACAGTTATATTTGGAGCGTGTAATTCAGAGAGACTTGTATAGCTCCCGCATTATTAATACGTGAAGACTCTTGAAGATAGTGTCAAGAGAATTGGTTGCAGGGTTTCTAAAGTGTGGAAACCCGTACTATTGTTATAATTAATTGTGGCCAAGATTTGTAGGTTGTTAAATAAACCAATTAACGATCTCTATGGCGTATTCAGTAACGAAACACGTTACAATATATATATTTTATTATAGTACATGACAAATATACAGTATAAATTATTTTATAAACGACACATGATAGCAAGCACAGCAATAGTGTATAACACACCTGAGGACAGCACAGTGATGCCGAAACATGTAGTGAAGTGACAAGTGAGATGGTGTGCACTAGAAGACAGTCAATACATACACATCACGGATGGGAATCAGTGCAACAGGACGCTAAAATGCAACATGTATAAATTCAATACATCAGTACCTTGATTTTGCAACTGTCACTACCAATGCGTGTTCAGAGCAGTGTCATATGGCAGACTGATGCAACAGGCTTTCAGAAGTGTGACCTTGGCCTCCCATTTCACCTTCTTTCACCGAGGCAGTTACAACAATAAGAGTCCAGGAACTTCCCGATACCACCTCATATTGAATGTTTTTTGTCTTCGTTGTGTTTATCTTTAAGAAGATTTATCTTTTTGTATTTGTACAGAGAGGTTGTTACGAGCCCGACACTCCAGCCGAAACTACGTTGGGAAAGCCTCGGGGATCTGACAACACTGCCTTGGGAGACACTTGGCAGCCCTGTATCCGCGGCCCAGCCCCTACCGCCTGCGGAGGGTGGGGGGGTTAGCAGGAGGGAACGTGTAGCAGTAGCTAGAGGAGGCAGTGGGTAACGAGGCATTGGAGAGAGAGGTAGTGGAGGCTCCTAGGGGAGCGAGGACGCCGCAGTACAAGGAACCGCAGGAGCTGCCGGCCGGCCCCGAAGGGCCCTACCTTGGAGGAAAGAAGGGGGGGTTTCGAACTTGGGCCAAAGGGCAGTAAGTAACGGAATACAGGCTTACCGAGCTGTTTGACCCCACTTAGGTAGGGGGAGGCCCCCTACCTTGCCGAAGTAACTTCCACCAAATCAAAAGAAGGATACGGCAGAACGGAAGAGTTTGCCCCCTCCGGAGTGGACTGGGGTAGTGAGGACCTTCCACTAGGTCCACTGTATTTTATTTATATTATACCAGCAATAAACACAATTGTATTGTGTAAACTGAGATGGGCAGTAATGGCCTACCTGGCCCATTAGGATCCCCCACCCCCGTAGCAACCAATTCGTAACAAGGTTCTTATGGTTGTTGACTGGTTCACGGCTCTGCATTTCCCAGCAACCAGCACACAGCCAACTGAGTCAAATACGAATTTTGCCAAATGAATTAGCTTGACTTTGATGGTGCAAGTCTTTGAAAATTTGACACTTGACAGATACGAGTCGCAATAATTTTCGGAGGGGCGTACCAAGCGATCGTTGGCGTACCTTCATTTATTTCAGAGCTGTCATTAGGAGCGTGTTGTACTTAGGCCTAAATTAACATGGATCTTATTAGGGATTGGCGGAATGTAAATGAGACTAACACAAAAATTTTAGGTTCAGCCAATCAGCAAAATTTCAGAGGAGAGGAAACCAGGCGTTCCTGCTTTCTGTCAGTACCTCTGCCTCTCCAGAGCAGTCAGTCTTCTAGAGGGAATAACTGGGTTCAGTAGCAAAAAGGGAATAACAGGAGTAACCTCCCGGACGTTAAATCAGTGTTGATCAAGTCCGGTGCACAAATTCAAAGTGCTACAGCCTTGTAATGTGTAATTCTTGTTCACATCTACAATAAAGAGCAACAGTGTTGGTGAAGTGTGAGTTTTAAGTGTTCTTTCTCCCCTTGTGTGAGCAAGGCCCAGAAGTCGCCCTGAGACAGAATCTCGTCCTACCGTCTGAGCAGTCGGACCCCCAACCGCCCGCCTATCCATATCCCCCTTTGTTTTCCCCGCGCCAAATTCGTGGATTTCACCCAAGTCCACTGGCACCCATAGAAATTCAGATTCAGAGTAATCCCACACCCTACCCTGAACCAGACAGCAACAAGGAAGTGGCGGATGAAAGTGGAGAAAAACATGTAGGCGAAAGAAACACTTAAATAAGTGACGCCAAATGTGAGGGCAGTTAAACCTTTCACCTTCTTTCACCGAGGCAGTTACAACAATAACAGTCCGGGAACTTCCCGATACCACCTCATATCGAAGGTCTTTTGCCTTCGTTGTGTTTATCTTTAAGTAGATTTATCTTTTTGTATTTGTAAAGGGAGGTTCTTATGGTTGTTGACTGTTTCACAGCTCTGCATTTCCCGGCGACCAGCACACAGCCAACTGAGTCAAATACGAATTTTGCCAAATGAATTAGCATGCCTGATTGTCGATAATGTTTGGAATTATTGGAAGTTGTTAAATTTGTGGATGCCTTGATGGCATTATGTTTCACGGCAATCAATGCAGTTCATGTGTGGTAATGTGTTTATTATTTGTCAGCAGTGTGCGACAGTTATCAACTCCATTAGTCATTTGTTCTGTTACTGTTAGTCAGCACTGTGTTCTATCATGATGCGGTATACTTTAGAGCAATGTGCATTTCTGTATGACATTTATGTCAAATACAATTCTGCCAGTAAGCACCGGTGAAAATTTTGTGATGAAAGAGTCCCAAGAGACAAATAATTCAAAATTTGGTGAATAAACTTTGATTAATGACTCTTAATAGATAAAAAAACAAAAGAATAAGAGCCCAGTGCTCAATGTCTAGCTCAAAGAGACTGAGTGTTACAGGAGAGTGCAAGAAGGACAATATTTTAGAATAAATTCTTTGATATATTGCACAATTTTGGCTCCATGTTTTGTACTACAAAATAAATTTCAGACTGGACTGTTGCTCCAATATGGCATAGAGTTCAAGTGCATGAAGTTTGAAGTAAAAACCATATTTTTGACTGGACTGTACTTGCAGTTACGAAGGCAAAATTTGTGGAATTCAACATTTATAACCTGGCTACCTGGCTTTTCCCAGTCTCCGTCTTATATACCGTAGGGTAAGATGGAGACTGAAAAAGGCTGGCTAGCCAGGCCTATACCCATTCCAGTCTTAAAAACTATTCTTCAGCTTGACTTTACAATGCCTAGAGTGAGTACATGTACTTCAAGGAACGCAAACTTGCGTAGTTTTGTACAAGAGTTTGGTGACAAAGTGTTTAGTACCAATGGAGAGATATTTCATTACAAGCTGTGTGATGTGAAAGTTACGGCAGAGAAGCGATTTACTGTGCAGCTGTGCACTGTAAAACTTCTAAACATGTTAAATGTTTAAGCAGATTATCTACAAAGGACAGAACACAAAGATTGTTGTTTAAAAACCGTTCCGCCAATTCTTCTTCTTCTTTGATGAACAATGGGCCGCAATTTTCAAAAGATCTGTGTCAATGGATAATCAGCACTTCAGAACATTTCTGGAGACATACACTTCTCATCCCATCCCAAGTGATCGATGTTAAGAAAAATTCTCTCTCTACATGTTATGAAGATATGTTAAATAAGATTTGAACATCTGTTACTGACAACAAGATACGGGTTTCCTTGGATGAGACTTCTGAAGTAGACGGCGGTATATTGCGAATGTTACAATTGGTACCCTGGAGATATATTTCTTCTTGACTGTGAAGTTCTTGAAAGAGCAAATCATTTGACTACAGCTGTCCTATTTGATAATTCCATGAACTTGTTGTGGCCAAATGGAATACAGTGAAATGTCCTTCTCCTGATAACATGCTGCTCCATACATGAAGAAGGCTGCCAAAGGACTTCAAATTCTCTACCTGAAAATGATCCATATTACTTGCCTTGCTCATGCATTGCATAGAGTGGCTGAAGAAGTTCTAAGATATTTTCCAAAATGTGGATAGGCTAATTTCAAACAGAAAGAAAATACTCATCAAGGCCCCTATTCAAGTACTGAAATTTAAAAAAGAAGCTCCTCTACTGCCACTTCCTCCACAGTCTATCATCATATGGTGGGGTACATGGTTGGACGCTGTGGCATATTATTGTGAAAATTACACAACCATTGGTTAATGACTTTGACAGCTGCGAGTCAAGATCAATTAAAGCTGTCAAGGACTTATTATCTACCGCTCTAGCACAAAATCTGACATATATAAAGTCAAACTTCTGTTCAATTTCAAGTGCAATAACTCGTCTGGAAATTGTAGGGACTGAACTCCGTGATGTGTTGGACACTGTAACAAGCATTGAGAATGAACTAAGCTGATCTCGTGGTGAAGTAAGCAACAAGATTAAAACCAAAACAGAAAATGTTCTTCATCGGAATGCTGGTTGTTCAACAATAAGCAAGAATGCACACATACTTTCCGGTAAACCAGCAACATTTGAAGATGATCCAGAACTGTCACCAAACAAACTCATTCTTCAATTATGCTCCTGTCACATCATGTGATGTGGAACGAAGTTTGTGCAAATACAAAACTATCCTTAGTGACAATCGGCAATCTTTCAAATTTGTAAATATGAAAATGCATGTAGTTATAAATTGCGACCGTAACAGTGAAAACTGAGAAGTGAATAACTTGTGTTACAGAAACATTGAACTCTAAGATCCAAATAAACTTGTGTTCTTATATATTGTGTTTTTAGATAACAGAGTTAAGTTAATGTTTATATCATGTGCACCTGTGTTTGTCTAAAATTCATTCATCTGTAATCCGTCAAGACGATAGGACCACAGTCTCTTCCAAAACAGTTCTTCCACTTGATGAGATCTAGAGCTTTCTCCTTCAAATGAAAATATCCTCTTCTGTCCCCAAGGTCATCCAGCATCTTCTTACGTCTTCTTCCTTGTCTTCTGGTCACTTCTATCCACCCCTCTATCTTTCCTTTAATAACTTCTTTTAGAAGGACATTACCGCGTAAGATACGACCAATCCAATTAGCCTTCTGTTTTCTTATTTCATGTAGGATATTCCTCTGCTCATTGACTCTAAATAGCATTTCTTTTCTCACATAATCGGTCCAACTGATCTTCTCCATCCTTCTCCAACACCACATTTCGAAGCTTTCCAGGTGTTTCTGATCTACTGCCCTAAGTGTCCAAGTTTCAGCAACATACAAAGTGATGCTCCAAACGTAGCATTTCACTAGTTTCTTTCTCAAATTTAAGTTCAATTTGCTGGTAAAAAGATTCTTCTTGCTAAATGCAGCTTTTGCCATGGCAATCCTAGATTTAATTTCACACGTACACCTTCCATCGTCTGTTAACAAGCAAAAATCAATATTAAAAAAAAAAACGGTTTAATCCAGAATGAAATGTCGCAATTCCATTAGTTTTCTTTCCTTCAGAAACATAATAGGGCTAATTTGGTAGGTAGGGCCTACAATCATACAATTCATCATTTTTATCCTTAAACTCTATTAATAGTTATAATTAAAATTGTGAAACTATATGTCCCATTTAATATTTAAGGTCATATTTTACACTTTTTATGTCATATTTGACGTAATTTTGGGTCAGAAGTGCATACATATATTTACAGTTTTTAGGTCATAAAAACCTGGGCCCTAGTAATAATGCATTCCTTGCAGCTGTGCGATCCAGCTACCCGGGTTCATTTTTGCAGTTAGTTTCTACAGTGGATCTTGAAGATGAGATTCATCTTGAACTGACATTCTTTTCTGATGAGGCATGGGTTCACTTGCAGGGATACATAAATACGAAAAATAATTGCTACTGCAATTCACTTAATCCACATCTAACCCATGAAGCATGGCTCGATCCCGGGTCTGGTTAAGTGGGATTTGTGGTGGACAAAGTGATGCTGGGGCAGGTTTTCTCAGAGTACTTCGGTTTCCCTTTCCAATTTTCATTCCATCAATTGCTCCATAATCACCCTCACCTATCATCTGGGGCTGGTACAACTGGCCAGAAGTGGCCGCCGTACCAAGTGGACTCAGTTCCACCCACACCAAGTAAAAAAAAAATTATGTACAGGTCATTCACAGACAATTCTTTCAAGAGTTACAAAACAAAAAAGACTCTATGGCTGATTTCAGCAAGAAAAAGCTACTACCCACATTTCACATACGTCTATTTAAGCTTTGCCTGGTACTTTCGGGGAGAGAAATATCAGCACTGGTATTTCGCAGGCACATTCACCCAACCTTAATTCTTAGATATTTTCTTCTGTGGTTCTTTGCTTCAACAAATTCTGTGGCATGTGAACTGTATACTTCATTCCAAACATTACTGGCCACAGGCATACTGATTCACTGGCAAAATTTGTATGCGCCTTGCAGCCAGCAGTGCATCAGTTGCTGTGAACTGGCCAAGAAAAGTCAGAACCTCCGTCTACATGTAGATGTAGAAATTTCTTTATGTTCATTAATAGCTCTATTTGTGTGTTTAATTACATCCATTGTAGATTCCACTTCACCACAATTGTGTCTGTATTTTAGGATGTGTTGCCAATGCCAATTCTTCACTATTGCTTTTTATACCTCTTACACATTCTCTGTATCTAATGTTTAGTCACCTTTCTCTCTGACAGAAAACAACAAAAAAATCTGTTATGACAACCAATCACCTGACAGCAGGTTCAGAGGCCACTCCAACAGTGTCAGGTATATTAAATTTACTTCACACAAAGGGAAACGGGCAACACGTGTCTATAATCTGTCACACAGTCACAAATCTTTAGAGAATCATTAGTTATCCTAATGCAAATCCTGAACACAATAACAGCTCTATATTATTACACTGATACAGACTGCATCGAAGACAGAAAACAAATAAATGATAAACTTCAGCATTTTATAGATAGATCCTGGGAACTCTATGATGTAGTAACAAAGCACTACTTAGTGGAGTGGTACATCACACGCAACATTCAACGTACTGCAGTTGCCTAGAAACATTTCAGGAAAAAAAAAACCCTTCAAAATCTAGTTAACATCGCAGTGGAATTGTTTCATGTTCACAGAGAGGAATATCAGAAAGACAAGCGGCATTTCTGCACACTTGTGTTATCTGCCTAACAGTGCACATACAGCTCACCTCAGGTTCAGCCTTCATTTCTATAAATGTTATTGGGACAGGATCCTCTTCCTCTTCCTCTTCTGAGTCTGCCGCAGTTCTTACATTCATGGCCTGATTTGCATCATGAGGTGTTGGGTATGTCTCACCATATGGACCCACTAAAGCATCCTCCGAACTTGTACGGTTCTATAAAAATCATCACATCCTTCTCAGAAATTGATGCACAACACTACACATTAAACAGCGTATGCTTTCCTTGCTGTGGCTGTTTCTCATCACATCTAACTCATAAGAGCTGTTATGTACAGATGACCTTCTCTACAGCTATAATTATGATTAGAAAGTACTGGGTTCATCGCTCAGTAACCTTCCCAAGGAACTATCAGTCACTGCAGCAGTACAGAAAATATCTGCTTTTTTGGTACCTAAAACCATCATAATGAAGAGCTCTACAACTTGTAACCTTCGTTCACCAAGCATAATTATATGATCAAGTCAAGGAGGATGAGATGGGCAGCTCATATAGCAGGCATGGGGGAGAAGAGGAATGCATATAGGATTTGTTGAGAAAGCGAGAAGGAAAGAGACCACTAGGAAGGCCTAGGTGGGAACATAATTTTAAGTGGATCTTTAAGAGACATACAATGGGGTGGTGTGGACTGGATCCATACGGCTCAAGGTAGGGACTTGCAATGGGTTTTTGTGAACATGTCAATAAACTTCCAGGTTCTGTACAAAGTTGGGAAATTCTTCAGTGGCCAAGTAAATGGTGGCTTCTCAAGGACTCACTCAGCTCCATGAAGTTATTTACTGTACCTAAAAGCTAAAGTCAAGGAGGATGAGATGGGCAGCTCATATAGCAGGCATAGGGGAGAAGAGCAATGCATAGAGGATTTGCTGAGAAAGCCAGAAAAGGCTCATTACTGTGGTCAACAGTGCTCCATACTCTGTGACAAACAGACTCAGTACAAACCCTTCCAAATTATTTCTTTAAAATCTAGCTTAATAGCAACTTTCCATTCGCACTCAGGTCTCCCAAGTGGTCTGCTTCTCTCTGTATGCATTTCTCACTGATGCATGTGCACTACATGACTTCCCCACATCACTCTCTTTGAACTCATTGCTCTCCTACATAATATCCCAACCCATTATTACCCAAGTGTAAGGAACACCCGACATGCATTATGCAAACAAACAGAAGCGGGTCATAAAATATTTAGTTTCTTTGACGAAGAGAACTGATATATGAAAATAAAACTCTTGTCTGTGCACACAAGCATGACACATAATACTTTCTCTCACAGTATGAAATGTTTATTCAGTTCCATACCTGTACAGTACAATTCTTGCCACTCTTGTTGCAAGAGAATGCAGAATCTTTTGTAACCTTCATCACATGAAAAATATCTTGTGGGATTCACTGGAATTAGCTCACAAGAGTCCTAGTAATTTGAATTCTTGGTTCTAACATGTGTTTACTAACTGCGAACAGTTCTGTGACTCCCTATGGATTTTTGCTGCTATAGAATTTCTCTCAAATACAGTTCAGTTTACATAAAATTTAATTTCATCTACATCCAAACTGCTTAAAGAAATGGAAGTGGTACATCACAAGCAGCATACATGCAACAGACTACAACTGTGTAGTGACACTTCAGAAAAAGACCTTCAAAGGCGAGTCAGCAGCATAGTGGCGTTGTTCCATGTGCACAGACAGACAGACAGACAGACACATGGAGATGAGACAGACAACTGGAATTCCTGCCTATCTGTGACATCTGCCTAACAGTGGACATAAGGAGCATACAGCTTACCTCAGGTTCAGCCTTTATCTCCTGAACTGTTATTTGCACAGGATCAGCTTCCTCTTCTGCATCTGAGACTTTCTCAGCTTTTACATTCATGGCCTGGTTTGCATCAAGACTTGCTGGGTATGTCTCACCATATGGACCAACTAAAACCTTCTCTGAATTTGTGCAGTTCTGTAAAGGCATCACATCTTCTATCAGTCATGGCTATACAACACCACACATGAAACATGTTATTTTCAGTTTCCCGTAGATCGAATGATAAGTAAGAATCAGTGTTCATTCTACTCCTGCTTTATTCAGATAGAGAAATTTGACACAGAAGTACGCCTTATAGACATACAAACTTATAACCATAGTAACACATAACAATATAAAGATGCTGTTGTTACACACATAACTGTAGTTACACATAACAGTAAACTTCACTTAGGTGACAAGAAATAACCTAGTTCTTATACTGTTTACTATGATGTTGCCAACTCTAACATTATATTTCAGTATTTGAGAGTTGCCAACATAACACTCCCCTTTAAACAATTTGGGAGTTTTTATTTTAAATATTTATTCATTGTGAATATATCAAAAAATTATTATTATTATTCAGAACATCATTTGGAAACAATATTCTTAGCACAATCCAAGTGAATTAATAAAATCAGTATGTTTCTGTACATTTAAACCTTTCGTGCAACGATCAGCAACTAACTGATTTCAAGGGATGTAATGTACTGACAATTCCTTTGATTCAACCTTTTCTCTCATAAAATGAACCCTTATGTCAATATGTTTTGTTCGGTCATTATTGACAGGATTATTCGCTATGGCTAAAGTACCACGATTATCACAAAAAATAGGAATTGTGACTTCCTTGTTACATATTTCAAACCATAATTTTCTTAAGAAAATGGCTTCTTTCGCGGTCTCTGATAATGCCATATATTCTGCTTCTGTGGTTGACAAGGCTACAGTCCTTTGTTTTTTATATCACTAACTGATAGCTGCTCCTGATAGTTTGAACACAGATCCACTAAAGGATCTACGATCTAAATTTCCTCCCCAGTGTGCATCAGAAAAACCTTCCAACTGATCATCGTTCTGGGAATATACAATACCTACATCCTTTGTAGTATTTAGGTTTTTTGGAACTCGTTTTAATAATATCCAGTGTTCTCTTGTGTAACCAGTGTTAAATTGACTTTGGTAAGTCATAATAAAGGATATACCTGGGCACGTGCACACGGCTAAATACATAATGATCCTATAGCCTGTTGATATGGCACGTTATCTAAATTCTCAGTTGATTTTCTTGATTTAGGCCAGTGTTCCGCAACTGGTGTGCCGTCACAAGGTGAAAGGTGTGACGCGAACTTTTACCTATTGTAAGAAATTGTCGAATTTTATTTGTTTTATTTTATCCCAGTTACTGTGTTTCACATGCTTGTATTTTATTCTCAGCCACTGCACTGATTAAATAAGATAATGCTTGTTTATTCTTTACTACATGCTGTGATTTTTTATGTACAGTAATGTTGTATTCTAAGATATTAATCGTAAATTATTTACTCCCAGTTGTTGTTATACAATACTTTCATTATTGATTTATTTTTATTTTTCTTGCATTTATGCAACTTCTTTGATATGCTTGGCGCATGTTCTGTGTACGTGCCTTTCCATAAAACTGCAGGGATTAGCATGGGTTTTCTTGTCTTTTATAACACTGTTTTGGTATTTTCCCGTTTGTTAGAAGCTAGAGCTTCTCCAACTTTCTTCCTGTAACGATGCACCCACCAATTGTTGGACTTCATTTAAAATTATACATATTTAAAAAAATAAGTCGGTATAGTGTCACTTCTTCCATTTGAATAGTAATTATCCCGCATTTTACAATTGTTTCAGTTCTATCACAGCTGTGCTCTGAAATAGTTCGCAAATTTTTGTTGCTAGTTAGAGAATTACAGATGGGTCGTTTGAGATATCCCCGACTGTATGGCCACTTGCTGACGGCAATAAAGTGGTGATGGACACAATTAAAGGACATTTAGAAATGCAGCAGCAGAAATTCAGTAAATATTTTGAAGAGAGTGTACAAGATTTCGACTGGGTTCGTGATCCATTTGTTGTGAATTCAGTAATCTTCTGATTAATATACAAGAGGAACTCGCAGATTTAAAATCAGACAGAACATTGAAACTAAAACTTTTCGAAGTTCCTTTGGATACATTTTGGTTGGCAATAAGGAGTATTTAAAGACAATAAAATAACAATCTATATAAATAAAAATGTAAATGTTGGTTTGTTACCCCTCGAAGATCTCCGAAAGTTCTTCACCGATTGCTTCGAAATTTTGACACAACGTTGCATTCGAACACACGCGTTTTTATATACCTATTATATAGATGTCACACCTGTGACAGGTAAAAACGTGCTTCTTTTGAGAAACAGAATTGGAATTTGGAATTCGGAAGAGTCACCCCTATGGAAACGCTAGAACAGACCGTTGCATAGGAAGTAACAATAGCAATACTGTATCGAATCTCCATGGTTACGACGAATACACAGAGCATTCCCACAGATACAACACAATAACAATGGGTCATTGTGTAGGAATCGAGGAATCAACAAAGCAGCACAGGCTGAAGATATTTTCCATCAAATAGGCAAGAAAAATTCCAATATGAACATGGATTTCACAGCAGATCTGCAACGAAGCGTTGATAATGATTGAAGATTTGTGCTTAGAAATCGCGAACAAAGTTCTCAATCAATTGGGAATGCCATCACTGAATCGATCTGCTGCTGCTTCGTTCAATGTAGAATTGCGTCGTGAACAAAATTACAACACGGGTGATCATTTGTCGTATGTGCAATCAAATATTCCTAAGCTAACACATGAGCAAAAAGGCATTTACGGTCAAATAATGCAAACTGTCAATAACAGGATTGCATAATTCTTCTTCTTCAATGTGCCAGGAAGAACTGGTAACACGTTCCTAAATAGATTGATTCTGGCAGCAATTTGATCCCAAAATGAGATGGCCTTAGCTCTTGCATCATCCGGAATAGATGCGACATTGCTACCCGGTGGGAGAAATGCTCATTCCACTTTGAAATTGCCATTGAACATGCAATTCATTGAAACCCCCACGTGCAACATTTCCAAAGGATCAGGCATGGGAAGGGTATTGAAGAAATGCAAACTTATTGTTTGAGATGAATGGCGCAAAAAAAACCGCTCGAGGCTCTTCATCGATCATTGCAAGATTTTGAATACACACGCCTTTTTATATACCTATTATACAGATGTCACACCTGTGCCAGGTAAAAACGTGCTTCTTTTGAAAAACAGAATTGGAATTTGGAATTTGGAAGAGTCACCCCTATGGAAACACTAGAACAGACCGTTGCATAGGAAGTAACAATAGCGATACTGTATAGAATCTCCATGGTTATGACGAATACCCGGAGCGTTCCCACAGACACAATGCAATAACAATGGGTTGTTGCATAAGAATCGCGGAATCAACAAAGAAGCACAGGCTGAAGATATTTTCCGATGAATACACAAGGAAAATTCCAGTATGAACATGGATTTCGTAGCAGAAATCTGCAATGAAGCGTTCATAATGACTGAAAATTTGTGCTTAGAAATCGTGAACAAAGTTCTCAATCAATTGGGAATGCCATCACCGAATCGATCTGTTGCTGCTTCGTTCAATGTAGAATTGCGTCGTGAACGAAATTACAACACTGGTGATCTTTTGTTGTATGTGCAATCATATATTCCTAAGCTAACACTGGAGCAAAAAGGCATTTACGATCAAATAATGCAAACTGTCAATAACAGGATTGCATAATTCTTCTTCTTCAATGTGCCAGGAAGAACTGGTAACACGTTCCTAAATAGATTGATTCTGGCAGCAATTTGATCCCAAAATGACATAGCCTTAGCTCTTGCATCATCCGGAATAGCTGCGACATTGCTACCAGGTGGAAGAACTGCTCATTCCGCTTTGAAATTGCCACTGAACATGCAATTCATTGAAACTCCCATGTGCAACATTTCCAAAGGATCAGGCATGGGAAGGGTATTGCAGAAATGTGAACCGTGTCACGGTTCTTTCGGTGTAGGATCTTTGGATTTACTCTCTCTCTCTGGCAACTACGTACGCTACGACGCGGAGCCGATCCCTTTCCCATCAAGTTCCTTGCGTAACCGAGAGGTCACGTGTTTCCCCTTCCCTCTTGTCCCGACACGAGCTATGTTTACAGACGAGTAGGTCTGTGGCTTTTTCCTCTTCGTCTTCGACCGAGAAGGTCGGTTTTGGGAGTTCGAAATTCAGTTTGGTTCTTGTTTACGCATTATGCGTAGAAATTTTGTTTCGGCGCATTAACTACTACAGGAAGAGAGAGAAAGCCCTGTCGAGCCGGCGTGGGGCTGGCTGGCTCGGGAGTTTGTGTATTTATTTATTTATTTATTTATTATTTTCCCTGGCTTGTAATATATATTTTATTAAGTAAGTACTTACTGAGGAAGTTGGGCGAGAGGTTTTAGAACTGCCCTGTATTTGTGAGAGTGCCAGGAGTTACGTGACTTGTGATTGGTCAATGAGTGCCGCAATGCGGCAGGGGCATTTTGTTGGGATTGAATGTTTGTTTCTTTTCAGCTCTGTTTTATGTATTATTTTGTAATCGGTGTAGTCAGAACATTATGATCGAGTTTCATCTTGGCAACCAGGCTATTTGCGACAGTTTTAACTATGTACTTTCAAGGCTATTGATCAGCCCAGGTCAGTGAACTTAAAAGGGTCGCAACCGTTACTTTGACTGCGGGCAAATTCTGAGTCATTCTTGACTGATGTTTATTTGATTTTTCTACCAGCCCTTCAGGCGAAGCTGTAACATTTTCCTTGTCATATTTGTATGATTTACATTTCTACTCTTTTGTTGCAATATATTTTTATATTATTGAAAAGCCAGCTGGATTGTTATGATTTCTTGTACTCTGCTGAAATACTTGTACTGCCCAACGCCTATGCCAGCTAACCCTCTCGGTTCCTCCCTTGAGATCCCCTTCCACTTTGGGGAGGCATTGGAACACCACGAGACAAACAGTCGATTGTGAGCTCCGGTTGTCTTCGAAGCGGCTCAACAATTGGTAGCAGAGCGTGGTTGTCTTCGAAGAGGAGGAAGTGCGGCTCACAATTGGTAGCAGAGCGTGGTTTGCGCAACCCGCAAACCAGAGTGTTTCGACTTGAGGATCCATGGGTGTCGTCAGGACTGTTTGTTGAAGTGTTGACTTGACTGTACTTTCACTTAATATTTTTGTGTGGTGTTCTATGCTATCGTAATGCCGCTGGCGTGGATCCATAATCTTCCGAGGGAGGAGGCTGAGAAGCTGGCAGTGGAACTGGGTGTGTCCGTCCAAGGCAGCTTAGATGAACTCCGGAAAAGGCTGAAGGATAAGTGGAGAGCTTTGGAAGCTTACCTACCTCCTCAAGTACCAGATAAGTTGGCCCCGAGTATTGACGTCGCTGGCACTACTGCTGTTAAGATTTTAGGGGGCGACGTCCATACTCAGACTAGTTACACGCAGAATAAGTTGCGGGGTAATGTAATTTCTGATTTGGTAAAGAATATACCCGCTTTGACCGAGCCCGAGCCTGAGGCAGTTTTTCATTTCCTTGTTAGAGCTAAGGCAGTTTATGATCTTAAGCTCGTAGAAGATGGCGATTTTTTGGCTTTGCTGATTTCCAGAACAGCCGGTAAGCTAATGCAAACTATTAGCGTCCATTTGCGTATTGGTTCTGAGTGGCGAGCAGCCTGTGCCGATATCTTGTCTGTCTTTCTTCCGCCTCGTATCCGAGAGCGTTTGTTGATGAAGTACGTGCTGGATCGTTTTCAAGGGCCCACTGAGGATTTGTTTCATTTCGTTACGTCAGTAGTAAGTGCCGCGGAGATCTTGGAATATCAAGTTTCTGAGTCGGCTTTAGTTCGCCGTATAGTTCAGAACCTACATCCCAATGTTCGTTCGTGGCTGACGTTCGAGTCGGAGCCGAAAACTGTAGAGGAGTTGAATCTGCTTGCGACTCGTGTCGCCGAGGCTCGTCTGGTCGAGCAAGTTAGAGGTTTAGAGCGTCACGTTCCCATTGATAAGGTTTCGCGAGAAGAGAGCAATAGGTGCCCCGTTAGTATGGTGGCAAGGGAGAGCCCTCGGGTGAATGATCGCAATGTTCGCTGCTATAAGTGTGAACGAGTTGGTCATATCGCGAGAAATTGTTTGTCTTCTAACGTCCCGAGGCGAGGAGACCTCCGAAGGGCCCGAGCGAACCTCGGGGAGGGGAAACCTTCGGAGGCCCCGAGCGCCTGAGACGTGTTCGGCGTGACGTTTTTCGGTATTATCGAGTCTGTGATTGCCTGGCCTGAGTAATGAAGCGGATTATATGATCGACAGGGCGAGTGGTCATAGCCCTGTGATCGAGAGGCCGTCTCATTACCGATAGATTCGTATCCTTTCTGTGGTTCGTATTTCGGCGGCGGGGGGAAGGTAGGCTTGATGATCGTCCGATTCCTACGATCTATTGATAATCTGCAGAAAGCTAGGGAAAGAGTAGCGAAACGCTACAACCAATCGAGGAGGGAGGTAGAATGCAGGGTTGGAGATTTGGTTCTTGTGAGGCTCCACCCTCAGAGTTCGAAAGCTCTACACCGTTCAGCCAAGTTGGACAATAAGTGGTCAGAGCCAATGGTCATTGCCAAATTCTTGACCAAGGTTACTGTACAATTGGCAAATCCAGATACTGGCGTTTACACTAGGAAGGCGCATGTATCGCAGTTAAAGAGGTACTATGTCGGTGATTAGCTACAAGTAACTAATAGACTACCCCTGAATGATGTATTATTATTTTTTGTGAGCTTTTCCTGTAGTACAGTGATGTTGCCTGAAGTTTGTGTGTGTGTGTTTCAGCGAGTGTCCTCCTTTATCCTTCCTGTTGGCTCGCGATGTCGTATGCGACGAGATTACTCCGACTATGGTGACGTCGGCGCCTGAGAAGATTTGTAACTTCGATTCTCCTGGATTTATGTACTCCGCGCCCGCTAGGATCGCCGTCTGAAGTTGGGGCTCCCTTACCAACTCAGAGGGGTGATCAAGGGATGCGACGGTCGTGTCGGAGGGTTTGGCGGGCTGGCACCCGCGACTCTCCGGAAGGGAACACTTCCGCGCATGGAGCTGAGGAGTATCTACGGATGGGCACTAGAGAGAAAACAGGATAGCGCAGTTAGCTGCGCATCTGCTTGGTTGTCGTCGTTAGAGTGTCCATGGATGGAACCAGGAGTGTGGGAGGTGCCTGTGGTTTTTGCCAGGTGGAGAGAGGGTGAGATCCTGAACCGTGTCACGGTTCTTTCGGTGTAGGATCTTTGGATTTACCGTCTCTCTCTCTCTGGCAACTACGTACGCTACGACGCGGAGCCGATCCCTTTCCCATCAAGTTCCTTGCGTAACCTAGAGGTCACGTGTTTCCCCTTCCCTCTTGTCCCGACACGAGCTACGTTTACAGACAAGTAGGTCTGTTGCTTTTTCCTCTTCGTCTTCGACCGAGAAGGTCGGTTTTGGGAGTTCGAAATTCAGTTTGGTTTTTGATTACGCATTATGCGTAGAAATTCTGTTTCGGCGCATTAACTACTACAGGAAGAGAGAGAAAGCCCTGTCGAGCCGGCGTGGGGCTGGCTGGCTCGGGAGTTTGTGTATTTATTTATTTATTTATTATTTTCCCTGGCTTGTAATATATATTTTATCAAGTAAGTACTTACTGAGGAAGTTGGGCGAGATGTTTTAGAACTGCCCTGTATTTGTGAGAGTGCCAGGAGTTACGTGACTTGTGATTGGTCACTGAGTGCCGCAATGCGGCAGGGGCATTTTGTTGGGATTGAATGTTTGTTTCTTTTCAGCTCTGTTTTATGTATTATTTTGTAATCGGTGTAGTCAGAACATTATGATCGAGTTTCATCTTGGCAACCAGGCTATTTGCGACAGTTTTAACCATGTACTTTCAAGGCTATTGATCAGCCCAGGTCAGTGAACTTAAAAGGGTCGCAACCGTTACTTTGACTGCGGGCAAATTCTGAGTCATTCTTGACTGATGTTTATTTGATTTTTCTACCAGCCCTTCAGGCGAAGCTGTAACATTTTCCTTGTCATATTTGTGTGATTTAAATTTCTACTCTTTTGTTGCAATATATTTTTTTATTATTGAAAAGCCAGCTGGATTGTTATGATTTCTTGTACTCTGCTGAAATACTTGTACTGCCCAACGCCTATGCCAGCTAACCCTCTCGGTTCCTCCCTTGAGATCCCCTTCCACTTTGGGGAGGCATTGGAACACCACGAGACAAACAGTCGATTGTGAGCTCCGGTTGTCTTCGAAGCGGCTCAACAATTGGTAGCAGAGCGTGGTTGTCTTCGAAGAGGAGGAAGGGCGGCTCAAATGCAAACTTATTGTTTGAGATGAATGCACAATGGCGCACAAAAAATCCCTCGAGGCTCTTCATCGATTACTGCAAGATTTGCGTGGAACGCATTAATACTGCTTGCAGGAGATTTCAGGCAAACATTACCTGTAATTCCTCAACTGACACCAGCGGATGAAATAAATGCTTGCCTGAAATACTCTACTTTGTGGCAACACGTAAAGACGTTAAAATTAACTACAAATATGCGTGTCCAGCTGCAAAACGATCGATCATCTGAGATATTCTCACATCAATTGCTGGAAATTGGGAACGGAAAGGTGCCGGTTGATCTGACCCCAGAACGAATTTTGTTGCCTCATAACTTCTGCAATTTAGTGACGTCAAAAGAAGAATTAGTTGAAAAAGTATTTCCCAATATTCAAACCAATTATAAGAATCACGACTGGCTGAGTGAACAAGCTACTCTTGCAGCCAAGAACAAAGACGTCTACGAACTTAACAATATCATTCAGTCTAACATTCGCTGCGAGGCAGTCACATACAAGTCCATCGACACTGTTGTGGAAGCAGATGAAGCGGTTAATTGTCTAACAGAATTTTTGAATTCACTTGATCTGCCACAGCAACGCGTGGCTGGGTATGGCTAGTATAATAATATTATAGTAATAAGTTGATCACGTTACGTATTTATATTAATTGTCTGATATGCGTTTTTGAGGGGAATAACATTTTGGTGTGCCGTGTTGAGTCATGGATACTTCATAGTGTGCCGCGAGCAGAAAAAGGTTGGGGAACACTAATTTAGGCAATGGCTTCAGTTTGCTGTTTGGTTCCATTGGATGTCTAACTGGTATAGTCTCATTTGGAATATAAAATCTTTTCAGATCATTATTCAAATATTGAGTTTGGGTCAACTTTATAGTTTTCTTTGCCCTATCTCTTTTCACTTCCATTCCTAAACATTTCTTAACTGGTCCCAAATCCCTGACTTTAAAACAATGTTCCAATTATCCTTTTAAATTCTCAACTTCAACATTGTCATTGTGAAATATGAGGAAGTCGTCAACATACAATGCTATATTAATTACAGAATTACCCTTTTGTTTGGTATAAATACGTGGTTCGGAACAAGTTTGCCTGTACCCTAAGCCTTTCAGAATCTCTGTTGCTTTCTTATTCCACGAACTAGCGGCTTGTTTCAGCTCGTAAACTGATTTTCTTAATTTGCAAACATTATTAGACTCCCCCTTAATGTCATATCCTTCAGGAAGCTCCATATATACAACTTCTTCAAGATCTCTGTTTAAAAATGCGGTACAGACATCAAGGTGGTCAATGTTCCAATCATGCTTTGCAGCTAAAGCAAATAACAATCGCATTGAAGAATGTTTCAACACGGGAGCAAAAGTTTCAAAATAATCTATTCCTTCTGTTTGGCTACAACCTTTCGCCACTAAACATGCTCTGTGACATGCGACATTTCCTTCAGCATCTCGTTTAATTTTGAAGACATTTTGATTTCACTACTGGTTTATTTGACAGTCTATCCACTACTGTCCATGCTTTGTTCATTTGAAAGGCCTTTAATTCCTTCTTAATGGCTTCTTCCCAATTTAGATTTATCGCAGCCTGACAGTGCATCTTCATATGTGACTGGTTCTGACTCCTCATCTTTATGCATGGCTAAGTAGGTAACAAAATCTGGAAATTCTTTCTGTTTCCTGTTTCGAAGTGGATATCTTCTTTCTTCCAAGTTTCCTTGTAATTGTTCTAAACCGTCTGGCTCTAATGGAACTTCATTTCCTTCATCTTCTACTTGTGTTTGTTCTTCTTCAGGGTTTTGTTCTTGCGGAATCATTGTTTCATCTTGTGAGTCAAGGTAGAAACTTAACGACATTGGAAGAATGTCTTTAAGCTGAAATCCTTTCTCACTTTCTTTCTTGTTCGTTATATCTTCTTCCAGAAATTCTACACCTCTTGCCACAACTATTTGAGATGGATTGCGGGGATCTGATAACCGATAAGCTTTACTATCCTCGCTATATCCCACAAAAATGTATTTCTTGCTCACAGCATCCAATTTTTGGCATTTCTGTGATGGTACATGTGCATACATTGGACAATCAAAAATGTTTATATGGGAGAGATCAATCTTTTCTCTTGTCCATATTTGTTCAGGCAATTGATTCTTTAGTTTCTTCTGAGGTGATCTGTTTAAAAGCTATACGGCTGTTTGAGCTGCTTCAGCCCAGTATCTCTTGTTGCAGCCAGAGTCATACAACATAATCTTGTTTTTTCCAAAATGCTGTGATTAGCTCTTTCGGCAGTTCCATTTTGTTGTGGATTATATGGCACAGAGAATTCCCTTTTGATTCCCTTTTGTTTTAACATGTCACTGAATTATTTGCCGCAAAATTCACCACCATTATCGGAACAAACAGCTTTTATTGTCAATCCTGTTTCTGTCTCAACCATTTTCATAAATTCTTTAAAGGCTTCACATGTGTCACCTTTTTGTTTCAAGAAAGGAATGAAGATTTTTCTACTGTGATCATCCACTATAGTCAAAAAATATTTAGCATTCCCATAAGAGGGTACTTCAAATGGCCCAACCAGATCTAAATGCAATAGATCAAGTATCCTTTTTGACTGTTTGCGCTTTGATTGTAGGAAAGGCTTCTTTGTCATTTTGCCTTCCAGACATGGAACACATTTCTTTGACTGATCTTCTTGTTCTTGAAAATCGATGCCACTAGCTAAACCTTTCTTATAGCAACTGCATGCTAACCCTATTTAAAAGCCCCAAACGCCTATGCCACAACAGTTGTTCATCAACTTGCTGGGTACTTGCAACTTGTTCATTCTTTACAGTATTAATACAAGATTTTTCCATTTGTCATTTTTCTCTTTGGTATTAATCTTATCTTTAGTTGCTATATTTGCAGACTGGGTCATGTTAGCTTTGGTATTTAAACAATAAATCCCATTTTCGGGATATGCTTTGGCAAGAACTTTGCCTCTTACCTCAAAATCATCAGAATCATATAAGTTGCAACAGTCTTTGGTGAATAACACAATTGTACCCTTATTTACAATTGAGTTTACAGACAACAAATTTGCAGACAATCCCGGTACATGCAATACTTCTGAGATATGGCTATAAATGTCATTCATAAGTTTTACATCATCAAAACCTGCACTGGTTAACATGTTATCATCAGCAAGGGTTATTTCATGTTCTTTAGAATCATGCATTTTATAATTTTGCAAAATAGTCTTATTTCCTGTCATATGGTGTGAAGCACCAGAGTCTATTACCCAAGTATCAGCCTTAACTTTAACATGATGGGCAGACACCATATACATGGCTCTTTTACTGGTCTTATTTTTCCATTTATATTCATTACACCTATGATCAGATCCTTCTTTATTTTCATCAGTAGTATTAACAGATTTAGAAGATTGATTGCTCTTAAATTTTTGCTGATGCTGATTGTTATGATTATTATTATTCACCTTATCCTTATCTTTGAACCAGTAGTTTTTATTTATATGGTCTAGCTTACCACAAATTTGACATTCTGGTGGTTTATGTTTAAACTTACCTGTGGACAGAAGGGCTGAATCTCAATTTGCATTTTTACAAAATTCAGTGCCTTGCAATAGCTCAGATTTAATGAGCTCACTAGTCAAAGTTACGTTGGAGTTTTCAAGCGCCATACGCATGGGATAATACTCTTTAGTTAAACCCTTTAACATTAATGCGGCTAATAGCTCATCTTCTATATTTTTTGTTCATCGAGACTAATCTAAGATTTATTGACATGAACTCATTAACACATTCCTGCATGCTTTTACAGTCCTCAAGTTTCAAAGAGCACAAATCAGTCAAAATACTTATCCAACTATTGACTCCCTGATCTTTGAATGTTCTTTCCAGGGCGTCCCAGGCTTCCTTTGCTGTAGTTGGCTGGACGACATAAGATTTTACTTGGGGCTCCAATGTCAGACAAATGATGGCTCTTGTTTTCTCGTCCTTTTGTTTCTTGATGGATACTGGCATTGTGTCTTCTACAGGATATCCTTTGACTGCTGACCACAGAGTTTCAATCACTAGAATATTTTGAACATCGAAGCACCATTCTCTATAATTTTCTCGTCCTATGAGCCTATCAATATTCGCGAAGGGCTTTGAAGTGACCATGATGAAACTTGTTTCTTTGTCTTGACAGCGGCGTCAGTCCGAAGGATCACTTTTAATAACACTTCTCACTTCTATACTTTTTACACTTATCAATGATACGATCCTGGGCCCATAACCTGTTATTTTCAGTTTCCTGTAGATCGAATGATAAGTAAGAATCAGTGTTCACGCTACTCCTCCGATATTAAGACAGAGAAATTTGACACAGAAGTACGCCTTATATACATACAAACTTATAAATATAGTAACACGTAACAATATAAAGATACTGTTGTTACACACGTAACTGTAGTTACACATAATAGTAAACATCACTTAGGTAACAAGAAATAACCTAGCTCTTAAATTGTTTACTACAATGTTGCCAACTCTAACATATTTCAGTATTTGAGAGCTGCCAACATAACAAAACAATATATGCTCTCCATAACAGCTGCTCTGTACAGATTTCTTCTCTACAGACTTCATAATCTTAGCAAGTGTAAAGTTCATAATTCAGGGACCTTCCAGAGAAACCTGTGGTCCCTGTGGAAGTACAGATAATACGTATCTGCTCTTTATGGAACCTAAGCACTCATTATTGTGTTCAGACATGTCCATCATAACTTTGCATCCTGACACAAACAAACCCAGTCCAAAACCCCATAATTTTACCTTTAAAATCCATCTTCACAATTGTCTCATTCTCTCAGGCATTCTGTCAAAATCTTTGTAAGCATTTCTTATTCTCACATGTGTGCTACTTGACCTACCCATATCACTCTCTTTGAATTAACCCTTCTCCTACATAATATACCAAACTGTTATAATGTGAAGAACCAAGTAAACTCCCCAGATAGATTATGAAAACTAAGAAAAGATTGGCATAAATAGTTTAGTTTCTTAAGATATGAGAATTGACTCATGAAAATAAAATTCTTGTCTGTGCACACAAGCACAAAACACTCACCATCCTTTCTGTCTCAGCAGGAAATGTTTCTTCAGCTCTCTGTAGCAGAATTCTCGGTATTCCTGCTGCAAGAGAATGCAGAATCTTTCATAACACTGAAACTCATTTTATCACACATGATGCTTTTGTGGGTGGCAAATGAATTGATTTACAAGAATCCTTGTGATATAGACGTTGAACATATATAAAACTGCCGTGATAAAACTATACTGACATGGAGTGACGTGGATCTCTTTGTTCTCACAGCAGAGACCGGCAGAGATTATGAAGCTTGGTGCCTTATTGCAAGTTGTGTAGTCTTAACAGATTGTTGCTTAGTTTTGAAGGCAGATAGTTCACCCACGCTGATTGAACCTCTTGCTTCCAAAACGTCGGTAAAAGCCTACCAGACTACACGGAACTACGTCCTAAAAACAGCAAACCTACTGTACAAATTTACACTGCATAGCCGCAAAATGCATTTGTATGCCCTGCAACTTCAACCAGTTCGCCATCGACCATCAGCTCTCACAACGTCCTTTATAAGCCGGATTAGTATCTCTAACAGGCGAGTGCATTCTACTAGAAACATCACCCTCAGAATGGGCGCTGCGAAATTTAGCAGAATCCCAACTAGAAATTGCAACATCGGAATAATATCACGAAACTACTCAAAATACGAGGGAATTGAATTTATCTCTAACGGTCCTAACGATTCCCTAAATAAAAGCCACTACTCACAAACTTATAGCGTAATACCTAGCACCGACGACGCAAGCGTTTGTTGCAGTCGTTCTAATCTCTAATCGTGGGAGTCGTGGTCCGTCGTGGTCGTTGTGGTGGTCGTGGTCACTCGTGTCTCCTGTGGTCTCTGTAACGCAGCCAACTGCACAAAACGGGCTGGTGTACATGTAGCACAGCAGATCTGCCAACAAACCTGTTTGTCATCTGTCGCCTATGCGAGATGGGAAGTTCCTAGGCCTTTCTTGTATACAAAATTATTCTTTCAACACAATAAAAAATCATCTGTCGCCATTCTCAGGAAAATTACAAATTCGGAACAGATTGTTTATTTACTTCGATATTGGATGTTAAGATTTGGCCGTGGCAAATTTTGAGGTAATGTCAATAGCGTCAATAACACCAACAACGACCACTGGGAAGAAATCATTACGCTCTCTGTCCAAATGTATCAGTATGGACCTATATACTGAGATGGGCGGGAACTTTTAAGCGGAATCTGAGGCCTAAAATAATACCGAGGAACCCCGAGAAGCGCAGTCGATATGGCGACAGAGACTTCGCCTTCTTTTCTACAAAGATCATTGACATCTGGGATTCACGTCGAGTAATTTGGTAAACTACATTGCGTCAATTTTTTTACTATAACCCTATAAGATGGAGATAGCCGTTTCCTCTCATACGTTAATGGAGGCAAAAGATTTCTCCATGCAAACATCTGACAGACAACACGGATAACACACCATGTTCTGCCCCTAAGATAGAGGCCCCGAAACGATTCCAGATACCTATGAGACACCCCGCTCATCTACAACAAACATGGAAGACTGGAAATTCATCCGAAACTAAACTAAACGAGATCACAATCACTATTCTATCCTGAATATTGAGGCAAGAAGTTCCTCCGATACGCTGACACTTATGTGCCAAACACGGCCTCACAAACCTAGAAGAAGGCAATCTTAATGAGAATGTCGCTGACTTGCAATTCGCAGTCTATACGATCAGGGAAAGAGTGGCATACAGGAGGACTTCAATGAAAGTCATATAGCTCATTCGTGTTCGTTAATTCAAAATAAAGACTTGGGAATGTGTGACACAGCTAGCGGCACGCGCAACAGTTCGGGAGTTCTTGATGGTGTGCTGGGACAGAGAAAATGCTCAAGCGGTGGATACTAACTCCATAGGGCCCAGGACATCGGGTCATCCGAAAAAGAATTCACTGTAATGACATCTGAAAAAGTGTTTCAACTTTCTAGACTACTTACGTGGGGGCTTTTCTATGACATGTTTTTTTTTTCTGTTTTACGTCGAATGCTCCTGTAAATTATAGGTAGACAAGATTTGGTTAATTCTTAGACCCACTCTTTCTCTCTCTACCTGTGGCTGTACAGTCATTTGGAATTTCGCCACTTTTTGAGTTTCTTAATCTTTTACACAGACGGTAGGACTCCTTGGACGATTGCTCAGCCCATCGAAAGGCAGCTACCTACAACAGAACAATACAAACATAGAATAAACGCACACAGACGTCCATGCCTCGAAGGGGATTCGAACCCTCGACCACAATGTTCTACCGGGCGAAGACGTTTCATGTCTTATACGGTACGGCATTATGATCTGCGATTCTTAGACACATTAAGTCATAATTATGCTTTGATGAGTGTTCGTAGTTGATGGTATATATTTCTGGAAATTCCCTGCCTTGTTTGGAACTTGACGATATACATGTGGCAATAAAGAAACCGGATTCATGCTCTAACCCTTTATTAAAAAAAAATCAGACAGTCGAAATGTTATCCCCTTCAATGTAGTCCCCTCCCCGATCCCTACACCGCTCCATGCGAATTTTCCACTGTTGGAAGCAGTGCTGCAGGTCATCTTGTGTTATGCTCTTCAAGAGTTGCGTCGCTTTTGCTTTCACTGCATCCACGGACTCGAACCTGGTCCCTTTCAGCGCAGACT
>NW_019723914.1:24873-27573 GCF_002891405.2 Cryptotermes secundus | reverse complement strand
TGTTCTGCATTAGCACTCAGCATTATTCCGACGGAGCTCAGAAACACGATCCGCTTCTAACAATGGTCGCGGCCAGACTAACCGATGCACGTGAATGAAACTTTGTGTGACGGTAGAGGGAAGTCCAAGGGTCAATGCCCTACCCTCCTCTTCGTCAATGACGTGGCCGGAAATGAGTCATAAAAGTAATCCGGGTTCTTTATTGCCACACCTTGTATTACCGTAGTCACGTGAGCATGCCATTGGTCCCTACACCAGTCTCTTCCCTTTAAGTCTTCTGACTGAAAATTTTTGCCCATTTCTTGCATCTACCGTGCATTCAAGGGGTATTTTGTAGAAAAGAAAATATTATGCGCTGTGGGGGGCAAAATTTAGCATTCTGAATTTAAAACGCTGATGTGAATTCTATTCATTAATCAGATGAACAGTGTATGCGGCAATTGGATACAGGATTTACATGGGTGTCATCATCCTTGGAACTATTTGATGGATGGTGTTAGCTGCCACACGTTCATTAACCCAGCTATGGTTTCATCTAGTTACCAGAATAAATATTGTTTTTTTTTCTCTACACATGTAACTGGTTGATCTTTGTGTGAGATGGTTTTCTTGGAGGTAGGAACCAGGGTTCCTGCCAATATATATGCCGTCACAGGCGACAAGAAGTTCCTACCACCCGGAGTTCAGAATTTGTCACGTTAATACGAAATCCTTAGATAGTAATGGGAACCTCAATTGGTGTCGGCATGCATAAAGTAAGGGTTAAAGAAGTACAATTGCTGTCTCCATTTTATGGGGTTATAGTAAAAAAAAATTGACCCCATTTAGTTTACCAAATTACTCGACGCGAATCAAAGAAGACAATCAACTTTATAGAAAAAAGGTGAAGTTTCCTGTGTCGATATATCGACTGCCCTTCTCGGGCTCCCTCAGTATTGTTTTTAGGCCACGGTATGCGTTTAGAACAGGGGAATGCAACTCAATGCTATTGGCGGGCAACATAACCGCAGTGCCGTCATGAAGCATCACTGCTGCCACGGTGCCCGGAGGCAGATATTTTGAAATAAAAAATGCCTGTCGCCAGTGCCGAGGGCTCGGTCGGTAAGAAGGTATTCTATCATACCACCTACCCTGTCGGTAAGAAAGTATGCTATTATACCACCAGCACTTTTTACTGCTCCCTTCTGAAAAATCACTGGTTCACACTTATACCTAGAATTAATAATCGATGTAAATGAAATGCTCATATTTTACGGACACTGGTGGGAAACTTTCTCCAGATAAATAATGTTGAAAACTGATATATTGTACTGCAGAGGTTCTTACTCCGTTATGTGTTTTCTGTTTTCGAACTGAGTTTAATATCACTTCGCTCAAAACCATGTGGAGGGAATGAGTTAAATGATATTAAACTCAGTTCAAAAACAGAAAACACACAATGGAGTAAGAACCTCTGCAGTACAAGATATCAGGTTGCAACATTATTTATAGGGAGAAAGTTTCTCACCAGTGTCTTTAAAATAAGAACAATTCATTTACATCAATTCAACACTCCCTTACTGAAATTCAATGGATATTTGAACTGTAACATATATAGAATACTTGTGTTTAGGAAAGCTGATGGTGGGTAAACTTGAAAGAAAATTCTGTTTCCATCAGAGACACTTGTACTCAGCTTCATAACTTTGCTTAAAACTTATACCTGAAAGCTGCACAGAACATAGCTTTTCAGTTACATTAATGTGTTATATATCATGTAGAGGAAGTAATAATAATGAGGTTTCCATTTGTTATTAAATTCAGTAGTATAATGAAACTCGAGAATCTGATACACTCTCTTGTTAACAAGATTAAGATTGCATTTAATAATATACGAAAAGCAATAAAATTAGTGCATAACTGTTACAAACATTTTTTTATTTGTTTCATTCTGGTCCTACAAAACTATAATTTTGTCTGTGGTTCTTTATGGGTGTGAAACTTGGTCTCTGACATTAAGGGAGGAACATAGACTGAGGGTGCTTGAGAACAGGGTGTTGAGGAGAATATTTGGACCAAAGAGAGATGAAGTGACAGGAGGTTGGAGAAAACTGCATAATGAGGAGCTTCATAACTTGTACTCTTCTCCAAGTATAATTAGAATGATAAAGTCAAGGAGGATGAGGTGGGCAGGTCATGTAGCATGAATGGGGGAGACACGCAATGCATATAGGATATTGGTGGGAAAGCCAGATGGGAAGACCAAGGCGTAGGTGGGTGGACAACATTAGAATGGATCTTAGAGAGATAGGATGGGATGGTATGGATTGGATAGATCTGGCTCAGGATAGGGACCAGTGAAGGGCTCTTGTGAACATGGTGATGAACCTTCGGGTTCCATAAAATGCTGGGAAATTCTTCAGTAGCTGCAGAATTGGCTCTCCTCAAGAAGGGCTCAGCTCCATGAGTGAGTAAGTAAGTAAGTAAGTAAGTAAGTTCATTCTGGTCAGTCACACTAACAATTACAAAGACAAAAATAACTCCGTCCAGCAAGCCACGAACAAACACGGATGATACTAAGAATCTCCTTCGCAAGATAGACAGGTGGCACAAGTTCAGCCCCCTCCAAGAAAGACGATAGGAGAAGTGACACGAACCTGCATGGTTTATAAAATTTTGACTTAAAGAACAAAGTTCTAATACCAGGAAGGCTGGTGCGAT
>NW_019723914.1:22728-24861 GCF_002891405.2 Cryptotermes secundus | reverse complement strand
TGTGTGTGTGTGTGTGTGTGTGTTCATAAGTTCAGTGCTGAACACAGTAATATGGCCAACATAATAAAATATCTGAAGCAATATAATGAACCTTGAAAATCTTAAATATTTAAATATGTAATTATTTACTAGTTCAATATTGATCACAATAATATGGCCAGCATAATAAAATATCTGAAGCCATATAATGAACCTTGAAAATCTTAAATATGTAAACGTCCACAAGTTCAATGTTGAACACAATAATATGACCAGCAGAATAAAACAACTGAAGGAATATAATGAACCTTAAAAATCTGATGTTTATATATTTATGTTCATAAGATCAATGCTGAACACAATAATATGGCCAAAATAATGCAATGACTGAAGGGATATACCCACAATAACAAATTAGATGAATAAAATATGTAGACACTACTAAGTAAAAGTTCCTACCTAGGAAGTAGTTAATAAATTTAATTACAAAATATACACTGAATCCTGACATTGATTCTGCTCCTCGGTGTTTCACACTGAATCAGGTAACCCGAAGATTGGAAGTCAAGTATAAAGTAATGCCACTTCACTCTTACCCACATATAAAAATGAACCATTTGAGTCAGAAAAGAATTACCCACACAATTCTTGATTGAAATCTAATTATTTTCAGATAGAGGGCAGAATGAACTCTGACCATCTTCTGAGAATGATGTTCTAATATACTGGGAAGAAGGAAACAGGTCTCCAAAGCAAGAAAGAGATGGAGTTCAAGATCAAATCCGACTGTAGGTAACAATGTTATCAACAAATTACTCAAAACCAGAGGTTTGAGACAAGAGCATGTGAAGGCATGGTAGTTGGAGTTGCTTGTCACCAGGGTTAGTTTCTGTATCTTAATCTTCTTCCTCTTTGTGGCCCTCTGCCTGGCTGATTCAGTCATCAACCTGTTTGTTCACTTACACCACCAAGGAATGTAAATTCTTGTGAGACATCTCACAATACCATCTACTATTCCTTGGTAGTGAAGTGAACAACCAGTACACCTAATCCACTCCAAGTCAATGGTGCTCTTAATGGCAGCTGTGATATGCTGCAACATGAATTGAATTGCCTACCATCATTTATTATATCACAGTTACAGCATACCAACAGTCTCCACACCAATGTCTCAGAAATATATGAAGACATTGGCTGATAGCAGCACTTCAGATGTCACGCATGTCTTGTGTGCATCACAGCTGACACCACGAAGCACCTGTCTGGCAATCGAACCACTGACATAGGCTACTGAGAACACTTCCAGGTCATCAGCATGTACTGCAGTAACCATGTCCTTCTGTACTTGTTGAGTAACATAGAAACTCAGGAACTTCATCAGGGGCTTCCTTGCCACGACTTGTGGACAGATTTGGTGAAGAAGCATCAGGTGCCCTGAACAATGACTGTAGGTTACACACAACAGTAGCACCATCATCCTCACAACTAGTTCCACACAGACCTCTCATTGCAAGTGCACTGATGATATTAGTCTTCAGGGCATCTACAAACTGTCCCTCGTTGGATTATTGTTCAAACCAGACTACGAACGAATAGCTTCAAATGTGTTCACAAGGTGATCATCAAATAGTTGTTGCCAGGTATTCACCATAGCACCCTCCTGAAAGAACATTAAAAAGGAAATTAGTGGGCTTCCTTACATGATGGACTTCTTCAGATTTGAAAATAACAAACTTTACTTGAATGGGACTGTCATTATAAAGATTTTGTATATTTCATTAAATTATTCCTCAAAGCAGTCGTCACCACCTTATTCTCTTATAAATCATATTACTGATAGTATGATCGGCTTTTCAAACATTTTTAACCTTTATCCTACGGGCATTTAAATTCCGGTTGTGGCAGCCGTACGGAATTATTTAATGGGCCGCTATTAGAAATCCGTAAAAACTGTAGTCACTTACTAAATTTGCTCCTATTTCTGCAATTTCTGTGATAAACGAACGAAATAAACGCTGCTTTTTTTCTCGAAAGAATATAGAATCAGATATTGTAATTTACAGATTGTATAAAACATGTTAAAATTTTTGCACTGACTCCAAAGAAGAAATTTGCCAATTTTTTTCCTTCTCTGCGAGAATTCATACGTTCTGT
>NW_019723914.1:0-21848 GCF_002891405.2 Cryptotermes secundus | reverse complement strand
TTTCGCGTAGGAAACGAAAGACCGTCCGGACAAAGTGCCTGAAGTGCGAAATCGGACTCTGCATTTCCGGATTTTTTTTAGAATTCCACACGAAGGCAACATTCCGGCAGATGACGCAGGTGGGAAGACAGATACTCCATGCAGATGGTGGCCAAAAATTATATAAGTAGGACATTATTTTCTACCTTAAAAATGTATTTCAAATAACGTCCGCACGCGCGGACTGTGCGACCCCATATGGGGATATTCGTACCGCTGACTAAACTTGTGCGACCCCGTATGGGGTATTCAGTCGTTTAAAGGTTAATTACCCTAAAAATATTTGACATATCCTACATAACTTGTGTACTGATAAGTTTGTATTGTAGCATCCTGTTGCACTCTTCCATTTTATTATAAATCTTATTTTACAGTCTTATGTGAAACAATTTATTAACTTTAAGTTTAAAATTTAAAACTTAAAAAGTTGCACATAAGACAGTAAAATAAGATTTATAATAAAATTGTATATTGAAGTACAGTTTCATAAGTAATGAATGATGACAATGACATTTGTTTGATCACAACTGGGTTCTTGGGACAATTACTTCAAAAATTAGCTCTCATTATTCTCGCTATCCACTTCTCTCATAACAGAACATCATTCATAGTATACAGTGCAGTGGTCCTTACCTGTAGCCAATACAGTGTTGTGGCTTGCTGCAATGTGTAGTGAAATCACTTTCCAGGAAATGTTTGCTGCACAAATATTTACTGTGCAGCATTCTAGCAGAATCAACAGTGAAGGTTATTCCAACCTTTCCTCCCCATACCGCAGCCCTATAAAAGTAGAACAAATAGTCTCAAAACCTAGAAATAATTCTTCAGTAAACATTACAAACTTGGTACACATTCTAAAATTTTGGGTTATGTTGAATAAATTTAACACAGATATACACTAAACTTAATTTATTCGCTGGATTAAGCAACACATAGTAATTACACCATTAATTAAAATAGACATACCGTGCTGGATCCCTTGGAAAGCTGAAGAATTTGATGCCTTGCTTGCTGGATGACAAATACACAGCAGCAACAGCACATGTTTTCGTTTTCATGTCTATACTGCAAGAAGCAATACAAAAATTATAACACCATCACGGTACCCTTAGAACTCTTTAACATTCTACAGACAATCTTTGGGATGAACCGAAAGTTGCAGAAAATATCATAAAACAAATATCGTTAGATGACAGTTCATGATAACCTCAAAAATTTTAGGCTTGAAAGAATTATATATGTTTCTAATTCCATTTGTGGTAGTAAGCATAATATTCACATACACAAATAATATGTTTAACATGGAGCTGTAATTTCGTTTGCAAATGTCTACTTTCGTTTCACAACCGCATGAAATCAAAATTCATACTTATCAATTTGCATATAATGCACCACAATAACCGCATGTAATTGTGGGTATTCAGATTCAGGGGGCGGTAACTGGAATAGGGGAAAAGGAAACACGGGGACGACTGCCTCTACGAATGACTGCGGAAACTTCATCCAGGCCTCGACCAATCAGAGAGCCTAAACAAACCTATTTGAATACCCATAATTACTTGCGGTTATCGTGGTGAATTATATGGAAATTTGTAAGTATGAATGTTGATTTGATGTGGTTGCGAAACGAAAGTAGACATATGCTTACGAAATTACAGCTCCATATTAAACATATTATTTGTGTATATTAATGTTATGCTTACTACCACAAATGGAATTAGAAACATACAGAATTCTTTCAAGCCTAAAATTTTTGAGGTTATAATCAACTGTCATCTAAATGATATTTTTTATGATATGTTCTGAAACTTTCGGTTTATCCCAGAGATTGTCTGTTGAATGTGAAGGAGTTCTAAGAGTACTTTGACGGTGTTATAATTTTTGTATTGCTTCTTGCAGCATAAACTTGAGAACAAAAACTTCTGTTGCTACTGCATGCTTCTCGTCCGGCAAGGAAGGCATAAGATTCTTCACTTTTCCAAGGGATCCAGCACGGTATGTCTGTTTTAATTCATGGTGTAATTACTATGTGTTGCTTAATCCAATGTCTTGGAAAATACATATAGAACAAACTATACCTAAATTAAGTGCAGCTTGCTATGCAATGAGATCGATTAAGCCCTTTATGCCACAGGAAACACTGAAGATGGTTTACCATGCCTGCTTTCATTCTATTATGAACTATGGATGAATATTCTGGGGGAACTCTTGACATAGTGTAAAATTTTTTAAGATACAAAAGAATATAATTAGCATCATTACAGGACATAGAAGTAGAGGTTCATGTAGAGATTTATTTAAGAAATTAAAAATTCTACCTCTTCAATCACAATATATACTATTGCTTCTCTTATTTGTTGTGTACAAAAAAATGAATTTGAATTAAATTCTAAATTCCAATATCCATAACAGGAATACTAGACAAAAATATAACTTCCATCTACCTTCATCAAACTTATCACTATATCAAAAAGGAGTCTACTTTTCTAGCATAAAAGTGTACAATAGTCTCCCACAAAGTATCAAATACTTGAGTAATGATACTAAACATTTTAAATCAGAGCTAAAGAAATATCTGCATGCTCATTCCTTCTACTCTGTAGATGAATACCTCAGTGTAAATAGAGAATAATGTAGAATTAAGCTATATTAGTTTAAGATAAAATTACTTGTACCAGTAGGTATTATTTTGACTTGTTCCATATCCAGAGGTATTAACCTACTTAGGGTCTATGGAATGCAAATAAATTCAATTCAATTCAAGTAATATGATTTATAAGAGAATAAGGTGGTGATGTCTGCTATGAGGAATAATTTAATTAAATAAAATCTTTATAATGGCAGTCCCTTTCAAGTAAAGTGTGTTTTTTTCAAATCTGAAGAAGTCCATCATGTAAGGAAGCCCACTAATTTCCTTTTTAATCTTCTTTCAGTGGGGTGCTGTGGTGAATACCTGGCAACAGCTGTTTGGTGATCACCTTGTGAACACATTTGAAGCTATTCGTTTGTAGTCTGGTTTGAACAATAATCCAACTGTGGGACAGTTTGTAGATGCCCTGAAGACTAACATCATCAGTGCACTTGCTATCAGAGGTCTGTGTGGAACTAGTTGTGAGGATGATGGTGCTACTGTTGTGTGTAACCTATAGTCATTGTTCAGGGCACCTGATGCTTCTTCACCAAATCTGTCCACAAGTCATGGCAAGGAAACCCCTGATGAATTTCCTGAGTTTCCATGTTACTCAACAAGTACAGAAGGACATGGTTGCTGCAGTACATGCTGGTGACATGGAAGTGTTCTCAGTAGCCTATGTCAGTGGTTCCATTGCCAGACAGGTGCTTCATGGTGTCAGCTGTGATGCACACAAGACATGCGTGACATCTGAAGTGCTGCTATCAGCCAATATCTTCATATATTTCTGAGACGTTGGTGTGGAGACTGTTGGTATGCTGTAACTCTAATATAATCTGTGATGGTAGGCAATTCAATTCATGTTGCAGCATATCACAGCTGCCATTAAGAGCACCATTGACTTGGAGTGGTTCAGGTGTACTGGTTGTTCACTTCACTACCAAGGAATAGTAGATGGTATTGTGAGATGTCTCACAAGAATTTACATTCCTTATTGGTGTAAGCGAACAAACAGGTTGATGACTGAATCAGCCAGGCAAAGGGCCACAAAGAGGAAGAATAAGATACTGACAAATCAGTAAGTCATTAGGAAAGTAATGCTTCTTCATCTTTGCCTTGTAATATCCTGCCCATACCAGCCCTGGAAATTGGCAGAGAGCAGTTGTTGAATTACTGGAATAATATATTCCAATTGCTCACAAGAGCATCTATAGATGTTTCATAAGTTGGAGAAAGTAACCCTGATGACAAGCAACTGCAACTGCAACTGCCATGCCTTCACATGCTCTTGTCTCAAACCTCTGGTATTGAGTAATTTGTTGATAACATTATCACCTAGAGTCGGATTACGTACAAGAAACCTATTCTGATCTTGAGCTCCCTCTCCTTGCTTTGGAGACCTGTTTCCTTCTTCCCAGAGTATTAGAACATCATTGTCAGAAGATGATCAGAGTTCATTCTGCCCTATATCTGAAAATAATTATATTTCAGTCAAGAATTGTGTGGGAAATTCTTTTCTGACTCAAATGGTTCGTGTTTATATGTGGGTAAGAGTGAAGTGGCATTATTTTATAATTGACTTGCAATCTTCAGGTTGCCTGATTCAGCATGAAACACTGAGGAGCAGAATCAATGTCAGGATTCAGTGTATATTTTGTAACTAAATTTATTAACAACTTCCTAGGTAGGAAGTTTTACTTATTAGTGTCTACATATTTTATTCATCTAATTTGTTATTATGGGTATATCCCTTCAGTCATTGCATTATTTTTGCCATTTGATTGTGTTCAGCATTGAGCTTATGAACATAAATATATAAACATCAGATTTTTAAGGTTCATTACATTCCTTCACTTATTTTATTATGTTGGCCATATTATTGTGTTCAACATTGAACTTGTGAACATTTACATATTTAAGATTTTCAAGGTTCATTATATTGCTTCAGATATTTTATTTTCAAGGTTCATTATATTCCTTCAGTAATTTCATTATGTTGGCCATATTATTGAACACATCGTAATGAAATTACTGAAGCAATATAATGAACCTTGAAAATCTTAAATATGTAATGTAGCATGAATGGGGGAGACGAGGAATGCGTATAGGATATTGGTGGGAAAGCCAGAAGGAAAGAGACCACAGGAAGACCAAGGCATAGGTGGCTGAACAATATTAGAATGGATCTTAGAGAGATAGGATGGGATGGCATGGATTGGATAGATCTGGCTCAGGATAGGGACCAGTGGAGGGCTCTTGTGAACACGGTGATGAACCTTCGGGTTCCATGAAATGCTGAGAAATTCTTGAGTAGCTGCAGAATTGGTAGCTCCTCAAGAAGGGCTCAGCTCCACGAGTAAGTAAGTAAATAAATAAATATTATTGTGTTCAGTACTGAACTTATGAACATCTCACAACCCTATGGGCCTTCATGGCCTGTTACAGGGATAGCTCTACTTTACTTACTTTACTTTTACACACACACACATATATATATATATCAGACTTTCAAGGTTCATTATGTTTATAATGCGTATATATTAACCATCTTTTAGTGCATACAGTTTCACTTGTCACTTCACACTACATGTTTCGGCATCATTCTGCCATCCTCAGGTGTATTAATCACGTTAAACCATTGCACTGCCTGCCATCAAGTGTCCATTTATAAAATGATATAAAATGTGTGTTTGTCGTTCAATAATAAAATTTATATGTTAAAACTACTTAAGGTCTATCCGCTTACATGTCGTATATCAAACTTGTGTGTAATGCCATTCACCCTCTATGGGAATCGTTCTTCTTATGTTTTAATTGTGTATATACTGTGTCTCTTGATGTGTGTGTCTTATGTGGCTGCGTGCGTTGTTTTGCTGGATGTATGTATGTGTAAGAGACGGTTAATATATACACAATATGGATACAAATCAGTGCAACAGGACACTAAAATACAACATTCATTATATTCGTTCAGTTAATTTATTAATTTGGAAACATGAGCATGTTTCAGATCATGATATTTGTAAGACAAAGACAAAATCAACTCCGTGCAGTGTGACTATTTAAGTTTTAGCACTTGAGAACTCAGCACCCTTACACATTTTGATCCTTATGGATCATCTTCAGAGGGAACATCAATACTTATTCGGAAACCACTATCACAGTAGGTGTTCTGAGTGCTGAATTACATACACAATGCCTGGAATACACAATATACACAATATTCAACTTTTCACAATCGCACCAGCCTTCCTGGTATTAGAACTTTGTTCTTTAAGTCAAAATTTTATAAACCATGCAGGTTCGTGTCACTTCTCCTATCGTCTTTCTTGGAGGGGGCTGAACTTGTGCCACCTGTCTATCTTGTGAAGGAGATTCTTAGTATTGTCCGTGTTTGTTCGTGGCTTGCTGGACGGAGTTATTTTTGTCTTTGTAATTGTTAGTGTGATGGACCAGAATGAAACAAATAAAAAAAAGGTTTGTAAGAGTTCTGCAATTATTTTATTGCTTTTTGTATATTATTAAATGCAATCTTAATCTTGTTAACAAGAGAGTGTATCAGATTCTCGAGTTTCATTATACTACTGAAATTAATAACAAATGAAAACCTCAATATTATTACTTCCTCTACATGATATATATATATATATATATATATATAACACATTAATGTAACTGAAAAGCTATGTTCTGTAAAGCTTTCAGGTATAAGTTGTAAGCAAAGTTATGAAGTTGAATACAAGTATCTCTGATGGAAACAGAATTTTCTTTCAAGTTTACCCACCATCAGCTTTCCTAAACACAAGTATTCTATATATGTTATAGTTCAAATATCCATTTCATTTCAGCNACACACATAGCTAGAATTAATAATTGATGTAAATGAAATGTTCTTATTTTACAGGCACTGGTGAGAAACTTTCTCCCGATAAATAATGTTGCAACCTGATATCTTGTACTGCAGAGGTTCTTATTCCGTTGTGTGTTTTCTGTTTTTGAACTGAGTTTGATATCATTTAACTCATTCCCTCCAGATGGTTTTGAGCGAAGTGATACTAAACTCAGTTCGAAAACAGAAAACACAACGGAGTAAGAACCTCTGCAGTAGAAGATATCAGGTTGCAACATTATTTATCGGGAGAAAGTTTCTCACCAGTGCCTGTAAAATAAGAACATTTCATTTACATCAATTATTAATTCTAGCTATGTGTGTGAACCAGTGATTTTTTGGGAGGGAGCAGTAAAAAAATGCTGGTGGTATAATGGCATACTTTCTTACCGACAGGGTAGGTGGTATTATAGTATACCTTCTTACCGACCGAGCCCTTGGCACTGGCTGCAGCTTTTTTTTATTATGAGAATTGCAGCTGGACACCGCGGCAGCACTGATGCTTCATGACGTCATGCTGGCTGTGTTGCCCGCCAATAGCATTGAGTTGCCACCTCCTGTTCAGATTGGTTTGTTTAAGCTCTCTGATTGGTCGAGATCTGCCTCCCCACATATAGAGGCAGTAGTTACGGTAGTTACCGTGTTTCCTTTTCCTCTATCCCAGTTGTCACATCCTGGGCCAGACGGACCAGCTGAACGGCCGTAAAGACTTTGTCTACTGCAAAGGAGCAAATTCTGCCAGCACACTCACGGTGGAACAAACTGTCCTTTTCAGGGCCAGTCAACTTTTGAACATCGACATTCCACATAGCTTCGCAGCTATTCTGTACATTCAATTTATACAATTTAATACATACAATTGTTAGTTTTACGTGGTTGTCTTTTAGAACATCGACAATCCCACAGAGCATACCTTTGTGATTTGCAATAGGCATGAGGTTATCGACTTGACACTATGGGCCAATAAAATGGGAAATGTGATAAAAAATTGGCATGTATCTGATGAGCCGTTCCTATCGGATCACACATATATATATATACTTTCAAATAAGCAACATTACAGTAGATAAAGCTACTTATAGGAATCCTAAGAGAACCAATTGGGAGTCTTACAACTACCTAAAGCTAAATCTGGAGATTGCGAAATATACTCACAGTACAGGATGCTGATCGGTCCGTTGACCAGTTGCAACGGGATATTATCTCGTCCTTTAATCGGAATTGTCCGGCTAGGACCACTCGCGAACCAAGGAGAATGCCTTGGTGGAGTAAACAGCTCAGTGGGCTTAGAACCGAAACGAAAAGGCTGTTTACTACAGCTAAAAGAACAGGGCAGTGGGAGACTTACAAGGATGCCCTTACCTGTTACAACAAAGAAATAAGGAAAGCCAAGCGATCCTCATGGAGGAGGCACTGCCAGGAGATCAATGATTTACCAGGCGGTGCCAGACTCATGAGAATCATGGCAAAACAGGCGACCAACAAGGTCAGCACGATTAAGCTGCCTAACGGGCAGTATACTCAAACAGGAAGTAAGACATTGAATGAATTATTTAGGGTTCACGTTCCTGATTCAAAATTGATTGATAATTTGGACGATGGACAGGGTCAGCAAAACCTGGGCACTTGCCAAAGTAAGACGAACAGGGTAAACTGGAACCTGGCCAAAGTCATAATTAACCAATCAAAAATCAGATGGGCACTGAATATCTTTACACCATTTAAGTCAGTGGGAACAGATATAATTGTACTGGCACTTTTGCAGCAAGGGGTAGAACTCTTAGTTCCACATCTATGCCGCATATAGAGTCTGCATGGCATATGGTTTTATCCCCATGGTCTGGAGGCAAGTTAAGGTGACATTTATCCCAAAGACCGGGAAACTAGATTACACCAAGGCTAAGGTTTATGGTCCTATCAGCCCGTCGTCTTTCCTTTTGAAGACGATGGAGAAAATGGTGGATAGGCATATCAGGGACGGGGCATTGAGGACATCCTGTACACCGAAACCAGCATGCCTACCAAACAGGTAAATCTACAGAACGCGCACTACACAAGGATATTGCCTTAGGAGCATTCCTTGACATAGAGGGAGCTATCGATAGAACCTCATTTGATATAATCAAACAGGCCGCTGGAAAGCATGGCATAGAGCCTGCAATATGCAGGTGGATCAGTGCTATGCTGGAAAGCAGAACCATGGCAGCCACATTATCAGGAGAGACCCTGGGGGCATTCGCATCTAGGGGCCGTCAGCAGAGGGGATGATCTCATTTGGGGACTAACTGATGATGGGTATTATACAGTAGGATATGCTGATGACATAGCAATCCTCATAAACGGAAAATTACTTTCGACATTATCAGAACATTTTCAAACAGCTCTGTACACGGTCCAACGATGGTGTGAAAGAACAAGCCTTTCCATCAATACAAATAAGACGGTAATTATACAGCTTACCAGGAAGAGAAATATAGAGGACCTTAAGGAACCGACCCTCTTCAATAAGACGATCCAGCTCTCCAGCGATGTCAAGTACCTTGGTCTAATATTAGACAAGGAACTGACATGGAAAAAACAGCTGGACAAGGTCATCAATGAAGCATATAAGGCTTTTTGGACATGCGAAAGCATGCTTGGTATACCTTGGGGATTGCAGCAGCACGTTGTGCATTGGACGTACACTGTGGTTCTAAGACCCATAATTACATATGGCACAACAGTATGTTGGCCAAGAGTTAAATTCAAGACAAGCAAGGCAGAACTTAGCAAATTGCAAGTGTTGGCTTGCTTGGGTATCACAGGAACAATTCCAACAGCTCCAACAGCAGCACTGGAGGCACTCCTTGGACTCCCCCCACTGCATCTACAGTTGGAGGCAGAGACCAGGGCAGGAATCTACCATCTCCAGTGCATTGATCAATGGAAACCTAGATCCGATAGTTTCGGACATGCATACATAACTCAGGACATGAAAAGAATCCATATTACAAATGGGGTCTGACAAAATGATACTAAGGCATGTATATGAAAAACCCATCACAGTTAGATTTCCTAACAGGAGTGAATGGGAAGACAGGTTTTTTTCGGCCTGATAGAAAAGGGGGGGGCTGATCTGGTATATAGATGGTTCCAAGATAAATAAGTTCACTGGAGCTGGTGTGTACAGCTATGGCACGAGGTGGAAACTTAGTTTCAGCCTTGGGGAGTTCACGGCAGTATTCTACGCAGAAGTATATGCCATTAAGGCATGCATTATGGAGAATCTAGATAGAGACTACAGAAATTGGAACAACTACATTCTATCTGATAGCCAAGCTGCCCTTAAAGTGCTTGACAAACACCAGATCAACTCAAAGGTCTGGGATTGCCACCAAACCCTCATGGAACTGACCAAACATAACAGGGTACAACTGATATGGGTGCCAGGGCATGAGGGTATTGCTGGAAACGAAACAGCAGATCAATTGGCCAAGATTGGAGCTGAAAATCCATTCATTGAACCTGAACCATCCTGTGGCATCTCTATAGGAGTTGCCAGAAAGGCAATCAAGGACTGGACAAATATGGATTACAAGAAATGCTGGGGATCCTTGACTGGACTCAGGCAAGCAAAGGGACTAATATGAGGACCCTCTACTAAAAGAGCGAAGGAACTGTTGAAGTTAAACAGGAACCAGGTACGATGGGTGGTAGGATTACTTACAGGACACTGTCAACTTAAAGGACACCTCTTCAAACTGTGACTAAGTAACAGTCCCACTTGTGAGAGGTGTCAAGAAGTAAATGTGAGGCATTGGCTTAAGATTATGTCACTTGGTTCAATATTTTATGGAACCAAGTGACTATTTCGACGCCCCCACATACAAAATCCTGCACTTTATTCGAAGCGCAGGATTGCTGAGGGGATAATCAAAAGTGGAAGCACAATTGATCACTATAGGTCGTGGTGCAAGGGCAAAGATGGCCCACCCCTTGTACATTCATTCATTGGCAGTACTTCAGCCAGACTCGTGGCAGATCATTGTTCATGATGTTGAAATATTACTTGTCTCCACTGTCCCACTTTTGGTGGTACTTCAGACAAATTTGTTAACAAGAAGCTTCTGGTCTTGAAACAACATGGTGTTTCTCTCTCTCTCTCACACACACATACGCACGCACGCGCGCCCACACACACACACACACTGTATATGTGTCTTGCTGTGCTGACAGCAAGTTAGGCACAAATATTGTACTACACTTTAAAAACACGAAGGTGCTAGAAGCTTAAAACTTTGCATTCATTTCAGTAAATAATGTGGTGTATAGACCTGTTGCTAGTCGGTGACCATAGAAACAGTGGCCATTGCTACGTAACGTCCGCAACAATAGAACAACTGTGTCATGCAACCCAGTTATCTTGAAGACAAGTAGCCATTCAGTGCAGCTGAGGGTTCAGTTGTGGACTATTAATCGGTGGGCAACGAAGCTGATGAATCTCCATTGCTAAGTTTCGTTACCGGGAAACGTCTGGCGAGATCACTGCGGAGGAACAGCCACAGTGGAGAGCAGTTATCAAGACTAGTGAAAGTAGACTGAGAAGACTTAGCGTGGGGTGATTTGTGGTGTGGAAATCAGCAGTAGTGTTATAGTTATCGTAGTTACGACCTGTAAGTGGTCAGTAAATCTGTTCACCAATCCAAACCCCATCTAATAGTCACTAACAACTAACACACATGACACTTCAGTATTATCAGAGACAGAACTAGAAGGACATGTTAATAATAATGATGATAATTTAAGTGACCTAATGTACAGCAGTTTCCAGTGCAGTATGTGTATCACTTCAGTCCCTTTCATGTGAGACTTGAGGTTCGCACATGCTGACTGAAGGTTCCTGTGTTTTGGGGTGTAATCCTGTGTCCTCTCCATTTGCATTTGGAAAAGTGTCAGTCTCATAAATTCAGCAAATTTTTCTTTTTTTTTTATAAATAAATACATTCTATAAAATATTTTTAAGTAGGTATATACCATTCTTGAGAAAAATAAAAACAAATAAAAAGCTCATGACCATGTTCTGCACTCCAACTTCTAGAGCCTTGATGGCTTCCAGAGCAGCAGCATATGGTACAGTGCGGTGGCTGTTGGGACTTCATGAAACACAATAATACAGTGCATTGTAATGCAGGTTCTCTTATGTGCACTATCTCCCAGTATGAAGTAGCCCAGAAGATATCAGCATGACATGACATTTGGGGCTCTCATGGCAGTGAATAAGAAAGATCGCAACTTTCTGGGAAATGTTGCTACATTTTGGTGGAAAGTTGCAAAGATTCTTGGGAACCTGCTGTCTCCATCTTCAGGGGGACTACCCACAATATCACGCCCCGTAAGACAGTAATCTACTTATTCAATGGATGTTTGGAAACTGGATCAACAAGTTGAAGTATGCCTTCAGTGTGATGGCTGTCCCACTGAATATGCCTATAAGCACATTTCACGGCTGCTTTATGTTACTTTGTGTTTCAGACTACTTTATACTGGGTCATATTGTGTACCACATATTAGAACAGCTATTATCAATCTACTGTATCTTGTACACCAATATCCATTTTGTAAAAATACTAGTCCCATCACAGCAAAAACAAAGCAAATTTCCAATCTACATTTTAGCATGGATACTCTGAAATTACAGTTTTATTGAATATGGAGATTATAAACTTGAAAATTTCTGAAGACAGTTTGATTCAACAAGCGTTATAATATACTGGAAGTATCACTTTTGGCAAAGCTCAATATTGCGTTTTTTTTAATTGCTAGTGGTGTGGGACCAAGTTCCTTGTACTGTGGCCACTTCTGGCCTATTGTGCCAGCCCCAGATGATTGTGGAGCAATTGCTGGAATAAAGATTGGCAGGGGAAACCGAAGTACTCGGAGAAGACCTGCCCAGCGCCACTTTGTCCACCACAAATCCCACTTGATCAGACCTGGGATCGAACCCAGGCCAACAAGGTGGGAAGCCAGCGACTAACAGCTTGAGCTATGGCGCGGCCTCAATATTGCGTTAACGAGTGACAACACCACAGTTTACCACTGCTATATTCTGGTTCTATTCATGAATAACTGAGATTAGATTTGCATTCAGTTTGTGTCAGAATGATAAACACTGGCCTCTTTAAACTAATTACACATAGATAACAACATATGGAACAAGTGTCTGAATTATCAGTTTTTATTGAAGAATTTACATAATAAATTCTATGTGGTAGTTCTTAGTTACAAAATATGTGGAAAGTATATAACTGTAGAGGGCATATAAGGACACTAGACAGTCCATTGGTGCACCCCTGGACCACAAGGTACACCTCAGAGCATAGGTGCATGCAATATCAGCAATAACGAAATCCACATCTAAAGTTTACGTAGAATCATTCATGTGACATAACAGCCATCTTGTAGTGGTAAAATTCCATGTATAACCTGCATAAATTCCGTTCAATGTAGTAAATTCGAAAAGTGCACAGTGTCCAAGAAGTATAAGTGCCCCTACCTGGACGATGTGTGTGAGGCTAAAACTGTGCAAAATTTCTGAGCAACAGTTGTGATGCCTACTCAGACACACTGACAGCTCCTGTTGTTGAACAGAGTGTATTTCCAAACACACTAATGGTGCTTGTTGTGCAGTGAAGGCCAACTCCCGGTAATATGTTAACAGAGTATTAACTTTTTGTATTTTAGGGGAAAATGTTAGTTGGAATAGATTTAGTCTTGGGGAAATACTTGTAAGATGTATGAAAGTGGATGTAACAAGGGTTAAACAACTTAAAGGAATTTCTGTGTATGGACTTAGATGGACATTGGCTTGCCACGCGGGAATGTCCAGTCAGCAGAATGACATTGAAGGTACCTCGAAATGCTAACTTTGCAGAAGCTACACTTGAGCAAGATGGGGGAACGTTTGCAGGTAAAAGTGTTAGCCAAATGGTCCAGCAGTAGAAGGGGGTGCGTCCACTTAGGATCCCAGCCAACGAGATCACCCACCTTGGGATAAGACGTCATTGGAGGCGGACTTACACCCCCCCGGGAAAGTAATGAGTTTACATGAATAAAGGTATATAACCCGGAGAGCAAATTATTATGGGGATTATTCAAACAGTAATTTTGGGCAGCTGTCGCCGGATGCTATGCTAGGAGAAGCACCGGCTAAGTGCCGGGCCGCACCATCCGTCTGCAGACTCAACAAGTAAGTGGAACTACTCTTATCGCCATGCTTAATAATTGTAATATTATTAAAGTGTAACCCCTCCAATGGGACTTGAGTTAGGAACGTTACAACAAGTGTACGGGGCATAAGAGTGATCCAATTGAGTGATGCAGAGGTAGACAGGTGTAACGTGTAACCCGAAACCAGTCAGCTCTTTCATTGTGATAGTACCAAAATGTATATAACTGTATATTGCTTGTTTATACTAATATAGGGTAGCATAGGGTGAGGATGTGGGTTTCTGTTGTGATTTCCTCCCTTACCACGTTTCGCACCTGCGCCCTCCAACCAAGCCCGGTGAACAGTGAGCCCCTAGCCAATGAAGCAACGATAGAGGAAGTAATTCAGTCGTTTCCTTAGCTCTACCCCTGTGACTGCAGTACAAGAGGTGACAGCGGGAATACCTCCATGCCCCCATCACCACGGTATAACTGGTGGCATAACAGTGCTGGAATGAACAAAATTTTGGTTATATGTCCCAATGGCACCTCTTATCCAATTGGTATCTTGGGCATTTCCAATAGGGTAAAGGAGACCGGGGCATGAAACTCACCACTCATCTCCATCTAGTGAAGAAGTCAAGAATGGTGGGGCTATACATCCAATCCCCCATGTCTTCATGGCATAGTGCTTGGACAACTTTACTATTACCCTTAACTTACTTGAAGGGTGAATGCCATCTGACCCCACAGTGTTGAGGAGGAAGAACAATTCTTCTGTGGCCTGTCTTGGCCATGTTAGCAACGAAGACTCAACGTTCAAACAGTTGAAACACAATGATCGCGAAATGGACACAACTTGTGCATCCTTTTGTTACCACACAGTTTATAATATCCGCGCCAAAAGCGTATGTGAGCTAATTTATGTAAATGTGGCACCCCGGCAAGTCTGGCTGGCATATTTTAGAGCCCTCTACCGAACACACAGGCTTAGGTCTACTGTACTGTGCTGACATTATCTCAACATTCCATTAAGCCCATATATTCAAAATTGCCAAAATACAGCATGATGACATGCAGATACATATATATGTGTGACACAGTCAGGCTTCTTCGTCCACTTCAACGAGCATAACAGACATGAAATAATTTATCCTGTTTAGTTTAGTATCCAGGAGGTGCTCCATTCGACTATCTGGGGGGGGGGGGCACCAGAAGATATACTGACTGATCCTTTCCAGGTTATTCTTTAGTTGCTGCAGGGTAAAATGTAACAACTGCTTTGTTTCAAATCTTTCCAAGTTCACCATTTATCAAGCATTATTCCAACCGATTCTAGGTAGCCAAAAATGCCAAGATCACTGTAAAATAAATCCTAAATAACACACGCTCGCCAGAACACTCATACACTTGTAGGATACCTGTAGATTCTAAATGTTTCTAGAATCACTGGATTTTTGGGCTCTGTCCTTTGTCCTGCTAGAACGAGCTCTTTCTAATGCATCCAGCAGAGAAGTTGTGCCTCCCCCACCCCCTTTCAAGAGAGGACTGAAACAGACCCAGTTCCTCAAATGGTACATTCTCTTGTTTTGTGAACACCAGACAATGTTGGATTGGTAATCATATCATCATCATAAGTTGGCAACATTTATGCTTATTGTTTTTTTTATATATCCGTTTTCGCCCTCTAATAAATGGAAGACTCGTAAAAGCACTATGTTCTACACACATGGACAGTGTATCTTAAATCATCACCTTTCCTAACATTATTTCATCAGGTTATGGGCCCAGGACGTTTTGAACTGTGAGTGTGTATAATAGAAAGATTTGTAATCTGCTGGTGGGTCGTACTTCTTATTGCCTATGTGTTGTGAGGACATTGCCAACGATGTAGAATGACGAAGCAGGAGCAAGTGCATTGCTTGCCGGGATCCAAAAGCTGAAGGGAGTCGTGAACTACCAGGACTGGAAGTTTCAAGTACAAAATTATCTAGAACACAGGAATCTATGGAGTGCAGTTACAACAAGTGGAACTGAGGTAGGTGAAACTGTGACAACAGATAAGGATCGACGTGCTCATACTTCCATCTGCATGCTGCTAGAGCCTATTTGTTTTGCCAAAGTCCGCACAGCTACTACCGCAAAGCAAGCGTGGACGAAGCTGAAAGAAGCCTACAAAGATAAAGGCGGGGGTAGGAAATTACGGCTACAACAGAGTCTTTGGAACTGTAAGTTAGAAACGTGTTTGTCGATGGATGACTATGTGACTAAAGTCTTGAACTTATCACATCAGTTAGAGGATGTCGACGTCAAAGTAAGTGACGACTGGGAAATATGGATACTTCTCGGTGGACTGCCTGCGAGTTATGAGCCATTTCTAATGAGCCTCTTTAACCTCAAAGAGCCAATGACTGTGGATGAACTAGTTGGAAAACTGCTGGAGATACATGACTTAAGAAATACTTCTGAGCAGCAGAATCAAGAAGAGATTGCCATGTATACACAAGGCAAGAAAAGGCAACAGTTCATACAACACAAATCTTCGACTCATGAAGATAGAGCAGACAAAGGAGGAGGAGAGAAGAAATTCCAATTCAAGTGTTACAAATGTCATGAGACCGGTCACAAAGCTTCGGAGTGCCCATCGAAAGGTTTAAAATGGGGTACTGGGAAAGAGAAGGGCAAATTCAAGACAAGGACTGGTGCTATGATGTCAATGGCAGGTGAGAGACCCATTGTAGGAAAATGGTACATTGACAGCTGCTGCAGTAATCATGTAAGCCCTGACAAGAAGTGCATGACAGAGTTCACACAGGAAACTCCTAGTATAACAATCACCGTCGCAAATAATCAGGTGATGGAATCAAAGGGTAAAGGTAATGTACCAATAATGTTGAAAGGATCCGACGATGCTCGTGAGCTGTCTAATGTGTTGTATGTGCCCGATGCCACAGCAAATCTTTTGTCTGTGAGCAACACTGTGAAAAAGGGATACTGTATGTTTTTCTCTGCAGATAAAGGGTGTCAGATATTTAACAGCAAAGGATGTCGAGTCACAGGAACAATAGTTGGTACAGCCAAGGACGTGGGTGGAATTTATGAACTAGAAGTTGAGGACAAATTGAAGTGCTATGCTATTAGCCAACCTAAAGCAAACAGGGCGAACATACAGAGTCCAGCTTTATGGCACCAACGTCTGGTCCATCTTAATGCAGCTGATATGTTGAAGTTAAGAAAAATTGATTGTGGAGTGAATTTTCCTGATTCTGAGAACAAGTTGGATTGTATCCCATGTGTAACTGGCAAACTGGCAAGACAGCCTTTCCCATTGAGTGAGTCAAGATCAAGTAAGAGACTGGAATTGGTTCATGCAGATCTCTGTGGGCCTTTAGAAGAAAGATCATTCAGTGGTTCCAGGTATGTACTACTTTTGAAGGATGATTATTCGAGAAAAATGTTTGGATATTTTCTCGCCACAAAATCAGACGTCTTTAAACACTTCAAAGAATTCACTCTGAGAGCAGAAATCGAAACAGGTGAGAAGTTGAAGTGCATTCGTACTGATAATGGAACTGAGTTCTGTAATAAACAGATGAATGAGTTTCTAGCTGAGAGAGGAATAAAGCATGAAAGAACAGTCATTTTCTGTCCTGAACAAAATGGCAGAATAGAGCGCTCCAACAGGACTGTAATCGAGACCGCAAGAACCTTACTGGAAGGAGCTGGTTTACACAAGCGATATTGGGCAGAAGCAGTGAACACTGCAATCTATGTAAGAAACCGGTGTCCATCTAAGGCAGTGTCAGGAAAAATACCTGAGGAACTTTGGAGGCAGAAAAGGATAAGTCTCAGCCATTTAAGGGTTTTTGGCTGTGAAGCTTATGCACACATCCCAAAACAGAAGCGAAGGAAGCTGGATCCAAAGGGTGAGAAGAAAATATTTGTGGGATATAGTGAGAGCAGCAAGGCCTACAGATTGCTGGACACTGACCACAAGGGTAATCTCACAATTGCCAAAACAGTTGTTTTCTTTGAGAATAGGTTTCCAGGTAAATTAGTTGATGACAGCAAGCCAACCCCAGATCCTTTGCCCGTAGTTAGTGAGTTCCATTCAAAGGATCCAGATGATATGGAGGAGGCGAATGTTCAAGATAAGTCAGGCTCTGAGGACAGCAGAAGCACTACCACCGTAGACAGTGAGGACCATGACATCCAGTTAGTGGAAGAAGGTGGATCCCATCAGAACCAAGCTGGTGAGGACACACAAGTCCGAAGGTATCCATTACGCAAACGTACACCTAGAGTTTTTCCTGATCATGTCATGTATAGTGCAGTGCAGTGTGACCAGGAACCTGAGGACATTGAGCAAGCCTTGAAGTGTGCTGATAGTGACAAGTGGATTGAAGCGATAAATGAAGAACTTGACGCTTTGAAAAGCAATAAAGCGTGGGACTTAGTGAACCTTCCTCCAGGAGAAAAGGCTGTGGGTAATAAGTGGGTGTTTAAAATTAAACACGATAGTGAAGGCAAAATTACAAAACACAAGGCACGATTAGTAGCCAAAGGATTCACACAAACTTATGGGTTTAATTATACAGAAACCTTTTCTCCTGTAGTAAGGTACTCCACACTAAGACTTTTGCTTTCTTTAGCTATTCAGTTAGATTGGAAAATAGATCATTGGGACATTGTAACCGCCTTTCTGCATGGCCCTCTTAAGGAGAATGTGTATATGGTTCCGCCTTATGGGCTAAATGCTACGGATGTAAAAGGTAAAGTATGCAAATTGAGAACAGGATTGTATGGTCTTAAGCAATCTTCACGAATTTGGTATGAACAACTTCATTCTGAACTGTGTAAATATGACTTTAGACAGTGTGAATTTGAACCCTGTGTATATACGAAGTCCAGTGAGAAAGGTGTTGTGATAGTAGCCATTTATGTGGATGACATCTTTGTCTTTTACAGTAATACTGTAGAAATGCAGAAGCTTAGGAAGGCACTAAGTAATGAGTTCCCAGTGAAGAATCTTGGTGCAGCTAAGAATATTCTAGGGATGAGAGTTGAAAGATCGAACAATGTAATCACTTTGGATCAGAGCAACTATATTAGGAATGTCCTAGATAAGTTCAGCATGCAAGACAGCAAACCAGCGCGCACTCCTCTAGTTACAGGGACCCAATTGGAGAAGGGTGTATGTGATACTAGTTTTCCGTATCAGAGTCTAGTAGGATGTCTCATGTACATCGGAGTTTGTACCAGACCTGACATAATTCATGCTGTAAGTTTGTTATCTCGTTTTAACACTTGCTATGGAGAAGTGCATGTCCGAGCTGCCAAGAGAGTACTACGATACTTGAAAGGGACTGTTGACACTAAGTTAACGTTCCAAAAGAATACCACAGCAAAGTTAGATTTGTGTGGATATGTTGATGCAGCTCATGGTAATGACCCTCTTGACAAGACCTCGTATACTGGATATGTTTTCAAATTGGGTGGTAATGTAATTTCTTGGGAAAGCAGGAAACAAGATTCGTTATCATTGTCAAGTACTGAAGCTGAGTACAAGGGGTTGAATGATGCCGCTAGAGAGTGTGTACGTTTACACGATTTACTGAATGGACTGGTTGAAGGTATTAAAGAAGGGATTTACTTATCAAACTTTGTACTAGAATTGATGAATGAAGAGAAAGTACCTGTAATCTTTAATGATAATCAGTCAGCCCAAATGTTAAGTAAGGATAGGCGATTCAGTAAGCGTACTAAGCATATAGAGTTAAAGCATCATTTTATCAGAGAAGCCATAAAGAAAAGTAAAGTGAAACTTGATTATATTCAGAGTGAAGAGTTGATGGCAGACTTGTTGACCAAAGCTCTGCCAGGTCCAAAAACTGAGTATTTTCGTCGCAAGTTGAATTTGATTGCATAGTTAATTATATTATGTTTTACTTGATTGTTGACTTATGATTGTGATGAGATTAGGTCATGTTGGATTGGTAATCATATCATCATCATAAGTTGGCAACATTTATGCTTATTGTTTTTTTTTTATATATCCGTTTCTGCCCTCTAATAAATGGAAGACTCATAAAAGCACTATGTTCTACACACACGGACAGTGTATCTTAAATCATCCACCTTTCCTAACATTATTTCATCAGACAATGAACACAATCCAAAAACCCAGCAAGTGATTCTGAGTGATATACAATACCAATTTTAAATTCTGAATTTTGGTGAATGAAGCGTAAGTCAGAAATATTTTTTCTTCTCCTTCAGTTAAGGTAAAGGCTTCTAGGTCACGTTCAGTCTCTTACTGTCGTTCTGCCCATCTTCCTCTTTCATATTTCTTATTCTCCGAGTTCTGTACTGTTATTTGTCTCTTCATCTATCATTTCCACATGGCTCTGCAGTGCCCTCTGCTGCATCAGCTACACCAAGCGGCTGTTTCACTGCGCACAGCATGTGTTCACAATGTGACATAAAATTTATATACATAAAACAGTTTCTGAGCTAGTGGGATGTGAGGTCTCAAAAATAACAACTTCCATTAATGATTTCTAACTAAGCTCCCTTAAGTTATTTATGTAGGAGTAATTAAACTGGTCACACATACTGCAAAAATACATTTCTTGAAGAAGAGAAGCTTTGTTTCAGTCTGGTGGGAATACAGGGTTTGATAAACTGACTGGCTGGATGCGAGTCACTGCCCTCAGGTATATATATATAACTTACTGTACTACTCCAATGTATATAACAGGAGAACCTAGACTTACTGACCATTGGAGACACATTTGGGTTGCTTCAGCAGGATGGGATCATCAACAAATTGCAGTTCCAGACAATCAATCTATAAGTTCTAATGCCAAACATTAACCAACCTCACACAGATACACCTTTCCAGAGAAGCTATTGTTTGCTCAGATACTCAGTGAATTACCAACAAGTTATGGAATGCAAGGGTTCATTACTATTCACAACCAGACACTGACCCCTATTATTTCACTCCATACTCCCTTTTTAAGCATACAGAATACAAAGCATCGGCCTACCTTCACACTTTTCTAAGGACAACTGCAACTTGCAAATCCATTCGTGCACTGTGCACTACTTTATATGGTGAAGAGACACAAAACGGAAGACATATTCCAAGACCAGGGAGCAGGATCAGTTCTGGTGATGCAGTGACAGCCAATGTGTGGTGACACACAAGGAAGAGCTCTGCTGATGCAAAGTTATTGAGGGACGAGTGTATGGTACATCTTATGCAAAATGAAGCAAGCATTCCTTGGCAAGAAAAGTGTCAGTAATCAGAGTTCTCTTCCTCAGAGTGACCAAGAATTAGCTTCAGTTATGATGCAGTTCATTCAGGCAGTGAAGAAAATGCGTATGGAGGGAGGGGCATAACTGCACTGAATTTAAGTACAATTAAAAGTGTCATTCCACTACATGAAACATCTGAATTGCAATTAATATTATTAATGACATTGCCTAATTTTATTAAGAATTATATAATTACATTGGAACTTACTTCACAATTTTCAGTTGGCTCTTTCCCTCTAAGGCAAAGGAGACCTGAAGCAAATAGCGGTGCCTTAGTGCCAAACCACTTTCTCTTCTAATCTCATGATAGACCGCTCAGTTTCTCTGCTGATATTCACAATGAAACGATGTAAGAAAGTCTTTCATGATCCTTTCAATTAAATTCTCTGTACTACTTAATTTCTCCACAGGAAGAATCAACCCACCTTTATTTAACTTTCTTTTTGTAATCAATATACCAAGTATCCCGCAAACAGATATGTCATCTGCAATGTCCAATACAGCATAGTTTGTATTCATCTGACCAGTCCATGATAGTTATCTCAATATACTGAATCCAAGCGATATATCTATCTGAAACTAACTGATCAACAAATTTAATAACTTGTAATGACAGAACACAGATAACATAGAGTACAAAGCAGATGATGCTGCTGAATTATGTGTATAAGCTGTTGATCCGTTTCAGTGCTACACTCCACTAATCATTAGCTTCCAGTGCTGAATTAACATCATTACTGTAATGTTATATTTTAGCGTCCTGTTGCACTGATTTAAGTC
>NW_019723913.1:135329-142749 GCF_002891405.2 Cryptotermes secundus | reverse complement strand
CATGCAATCCAGCTTGGGACGATATACAACAGCTCTTACTTCCTGAGCAATCACCGGTGGATAGGCATGACATCACAGCGCGTGTTTTAAGACAGAAGCTGAAATCGCTGATGGATTTCATGGTAAAACATGAAGTGTTTTGGTCTGTGCGCTGCTGGATGTACTCAGTGGAATGGCAAAAACGAGGATTTTCACACGCACATATACTAATCTGGCTCTATAACAAAATCACTTCAAACGAAATCGACGATGTAATATGCGCTGAAATACCCGATGCCGACGTCGATAAGGATATGCATGAAGTTGTGACGAAAAATATGATACATGGACCTTGCGGTACACTGAATCCAAATTCACCATGCATGATAGACGGAAAATGCTCTAAGCGATATCCTCGAGCATTACTATCCAACACAGTTACAGGAAACGATGGATATCCTTCATACAGAAAAAGATCAGCAGAAGATGGCGTTAAATTAGCAACCATACAGATGCGAAACGTTGACATCGAAGTGCATAACCGGTGGGTTGTTCCATATTTTCCTTTGCTATCAAAAACATACAAAGCGCACATAAACGTGGACTACGGTAACTCCATTAAATCGATCAAATGCATTTGTACGTACGTGAATAAAGGCAGCGACATGGAAGTTTTTGGCGTGCAACCAGAAAGAAGTGATAGGAATGCGGTCACACATATCAATGAAATTGCACAGTATCGGGCTGGAAGATACACAAGCAGCAATGAAGCTGTATGGCGAATTCTTCCATTTCCCATACATGAACGAAGTCCAGCTGTTGTTCAGTTAGCAGTACATCTAGAAAATGGACAACGCGTTTATTTCACAACTGCAAATGTGCAACAAATAGCCCTGAATCCACCGGCTACAACGTTAATTGATTTCTTCGCGTTATGTCAAAATGACGCGTTTGCGAAAACACTGCTGTATTCGGAAGTGCCTACGCATTACACATGGAATGCGAGTAGAAAATAATTTGAACGACGCAAACGAGGAGAGCGAGTCGACGGACAAACTGGCATAGTATACAAGGAAACTGCGATAGGCAGACTGTACACCGTGCATCCCAATCAAGATGAATGCTTCTTTCTTCGCATGCTGTTGGTAAATGTGCCCGGTTAAACGTCTTTCCAGCAATTGAGAATTGTCAATGGCGTTACACATGCCACTTTCCGCAGTGCATGTCAAGCTGTGAATTGGAGAACGACCGACACTGGGATGTATGCATTACTGACGCGTGCAACACGTCACATCCACATCAAATTCGTGCATTGTTTGCAATTATATTGACCGCCTGCTCTCCTTCATCTCCAACAGAGTTTTGGGAGAAATATAAATCGCACATGGCTAAAGATATTTTCCGTCGAATACGCAAGGAAAATTGCAATATGAACATGGATTTCACAGCAGAAATTACAACGAAACGTTGATAATGATTGAAGATTTGTGCTTAGAAATCAATTGGGAATGCCATCACCGAATCGATCTGCTGCTGCTTCGTTCAATGTAGAATTGCGTCGTGAACAAAATTACAGAACGGGTGATCTTTTGTCGTATGTGCAATAAAATATTCCTAAGCTAACGCTTGATCAAAAAGGCATATACGATCAAATAATGCAAACTGTCAATAANGTAAAGACGTTAAAATTAACTACAAATATGCGTGTCCAGCTGCAAAACGATCGATCAGCTGAGATATTCTCCCATCAGTTGCTGGAAATTGGGAACGGAAAGGTGCCGGTTGATATGACCTCAGGACGAATTTCATTGCCTCATAACTTCTGCAATTTAGTGACGTCAAAAGAAGAATTGGTTGAAAAAGTATTTCCCAATATTCAAACCAATTATAAGAATCACGATTGGCTGAGTGAACGAGCTATTCTTGCGGCCAAGAACAAAGACGTCTACGAACTCAACAATATCATTCAGTCTAACATTCAATGCGAGGCAGTCACATACAAGTCCGTCGACACTGTTGTGGAAGCAGATGAAGCGATTAATTATCCAACAGAATTTTTGAAATCACTCGATCTGCAGGGATGCTACTGCACGTACTGCAATTGAAAATAGGCGTGCCGATTAACGCGTTGTGAAATATCAACCAGCCAAAGCTTTGCAACGGCACGCGGCTTGCAGTAAAAAATTATTGAGCAACGTCGTAGAAGCAACAATCTTGACAGGACCTTTCAAAGTGAAGATGTCCTCATTCCTCGCATTCCCATGAATCCAAAGGATGTGCCATTTCAATTTAAGCGATTGCAATTCCCAATTCGATTGGCGTTTGCAATCACCATCAACAAACTCAGGGTCAGTCTTTAGAATTGTGCGGTTTAGATCTAGACACGGATTGCTTCTCACATGGACAGTTATATGTTGCGTGTTCTAGAGTCGGCAAACCAGACAATCTCTATATCTGCACAGACAATGGAACAACAAAAAATATTTTACACCCATAAGAATTGTGAAATTAAACATATTAGAAACGTGCGCTTTCTCTTTTCTTTCTTTTCCATTTAACCCGACAGCCACAGCAACGCGTGGCCGGGTACAGCTTTGTTATATAATTGTATATATACGGAAAATTGAAAGCCGTGTGCAAGCCGTGGACTGGTGTGCACCTTGGAACATTTCCAGTGGTGCGCAAAACCTTGTTTTGCATGCGCTGCAATTTTAGGAGGTAGGTGTCTGCCGCTAATTCCTTGGTGGGACAAGCGTAATGCATTACTGATCTGATCAGTGCCATATATAGGGTTAGTCTAATGTTTGCGTTTAAACGCCCACTTTTGCAAAGGGAGTAGATTCTAATAAATGTTCTGAAGGCTTTGGCTTCAATAATTTCTATGTGAAGTCTCCACGTAATACTCTCCCGGAAGTTTACTCCCAGGTATTTTACATGATTGACGAAGGGAATATTCTGCCCATTCAGTTTAAGATGAGTTTGATGGGGCCTAAGTCTATGAGAAAAGTAGATTTCCTGCGTTTTATCTTAATTGATTTTTATGTTCCAGCGATCACACCACGTCTCAATAACAGTGAGACCTCGCTGCAGCTTTCTGAGAACGTAACCCTCTTTGCGGTCTGGCGCATATATACAGGTGTATAGATAGGTATAGATAGACACCAGTTGTTTGGGGCGTATCGTTTATATATAGGCTGTACAGTGTGTGGGAGATAACAGAACCTTGTGGCACTCCTGCTTGCATATACCTTGGTGTAGACATTTCACCTTCGACTGAAACTCTGAATTTTCTCAGAGAAAGGAAAGAGCTAATAAGCTTTATTAGACTTATCGAAACTTGTAATGTAGACAATTTATATAGCAAGCCAGTGTGCCATGTTTTATCAAAGGCTTTTTCAATATTCAAGAATACAGCAGCTGTAGACATGTTATTGTTGAAATTCAAGGTTACATGGTCCGTAAGCCTCATACACTGAAGTGTCGTGCTATGACGAGCACGGAAACCAAACTGGCTTGCATTAATCAGGTCTTTTTCTTTAATGTGCCTTTGGACTATTTTCAGAATAACTTTTTCGAAAAGCTTACCTGTTGTAGACAAGAGGCTAATCGGACGTAAATTTTGAAGAAATTTTGGGTCCTTACCGGGTTTCGGTAACGTTATAACCTTTGCTTCCTTCCAAGGCTTTGGAAAATAGGACAGCCGAAGGCAGTGATTAATTAAATATGTCAGAAGTACCAGTGGTGTGGCCGCAAGCATAATCTCGCTTATAGGCTATCGGCACGGACCAAGTAGAAAACAGCTCTTCCATTGTTATAGTCCAACTATTACATTATTAAGAACCTGATTCCTAGCAACGGGGATGTATACCGAGAATGTTATGGGATTTGTTTTCTATGTTCAGGTCTTCTTTAGATATTCTGTATGTGTTTAATCTGTTTACTAAGTACTTAGTACTTTATATTTTATGTTCATGCGTATGGCATGAGTCGTTGCTATTACGATCTGTTTTAATTGAAATTCTGTATTACAAGATTTAACTCCATTTTCCTGTGATGTATTGAAAGTTCGAGAAAGGTAATGGAGTTGTGTAATTTCTATTTTATAGTTAACTTTTCGGTGGGTTGTTCTTTTTTCTTCCTTGGCACCACAGCCCCAGTGGGCCTAGGCCTATCTCCATGAACTTCTCCGTTCACTTCGGTTTTTCTAGATCTCACACATTCGGTAGGAATCCTTAGGCGGGTAATCAGCTCGTCGCAAGGCCTCTACCTGTACACAAACACAGAAAAACGCACACACACAATCTAAACATCTATGCCCTGAGTGGGATTCGGACCCACGATTCCGGTTTCCAAGCGAGCGAAGACAGTACATGCCAGATTGTTGTTCATTAACCGCAAATTTAAAGCATTCGTTTATTTTGCGTTTAATTACTCCTGTACATATTTTTTTGTTCCGTGTTTTGAATACATGCTTCAGCTAATTTTGCAAATGTTCGGGCACCCATGGATAGTCCATCTGTTCGTAATATATTTGTTCGAATTGAAAATAATTTTGTTCATTACTCTCTTTGGTATGTATTATATTTCCTTTCGGATATTTTCAATGATACTTTTGTTGATTTTCAGTATGTTAGTAATTATATCTGCAGTGTCTATTTTTGCTATATTAGCGTACATGTTATGTATGTCAAATGAACATATTCTCATATTTGCTGATTTCTGTGGTTTTCAGAATTTCAATTATATGGAGTTGTGTTTGTTGTATGTACGTGCAAGTTCAGATAGTACATATGTTTATGATAAAAGTTTTCACTAGTCATACGCGGGTGTATTCTTCCAGTTGATTATTGGTCTAATGGGTATGTTTGGGTTGTGTAATTTGATCATGACGTGAAGGTTTCGGGGTGCTGGGTTCATGTTTGTATATGTATATGTATATGTTTCCCATATGGTTTCTTTTTGCATGACGTTACATTGCTTTAGTGTTTATTTTATATTTTTGGTAATGTTTCGTTGGGTTGTTGATATGAATTTGTTATCTTGTACGAGGTTGTTTACTTTATGTTCTTATTCCTTTTGAGCGAGTATAACTATTGTGTTTACTTTGCTACTTTTGTTGGTACTTCGTGCTTTATATTTGTTATTAGTTTCCCTTTTTTCTTTCTATTATGTGTGTTATATTTATTTTCCTGGGCGATTCTTATGATTGTTTTGTTACCGCGTGTCCGTAATATTGTTCTGGTATATCCGCATTACTTATTAAGATTTCTGCTTCTAAGCCAAATGTTTGTATCCAGTTTCTGTTTGTAATGCAAATTGTATTTTAAGGTCGAGGGCCCAGCAAGGAAACTGCCAACCGCAACGCAACCACAATTTCCAAGAACTGTTATTAGCCTTGAGTTGAACACATGTAACTGAATGGAGCACCGCATATTGAGGAAACGGCAACGCAGTTTCCTCAAATATCGGTGCTCCATTCAGTAACATGTGCTCAGGTCGAGCCATAGCTCAAGCGGTTAGTCGCTTGCTTCCCACTGCAGCGACCCGGGTTCGATCTCGGGTCTGGTCAAGTGAGATTTGTGGTGGACAAAGTGGCGCTGGCTAGGTTTTATCCGAATACTTCGGTTTCCCCTGCCAATCTTAATTCCACCAATTGGTCCACAATCACACTCACCTATAATCTGGGACTGGTACAATAGGCCAGAAGTGGCCGCAGTACAAGGGACTTAGTCCCACCCCACTAGCAATAAAGAGAAAACACGTTTTCAGTTCAGGCCGATAACAATTCACGGAAATTTCGGTTGCGTTGCGATTGCCAGTTTCCTTGGTGTGACCTCACCCCAATTCTTGGCTTAATAGTTGTACAGGGGATGTACAAAAATAAGGAAACTCCCAACAAAAAACACATTACCTTGACTAACATGGTGTAGGACAACCTCTGGCTTGAAGAACTGCTTGCAGTCTCCTAGGAATGGATAAATACAGGTCCTATATGATTTGCAAGGGAATCTTGTACCATTCTTCCTGAAAAACATGGTAAGTTCTGTTATCGTTGATGGAGGTGGTTAGCGCGCACGCAGATTGCTCTCCAAAACAGACCACAAATGCTCAATAATATTGATAACTGGCGATTGTGGGGGTCATGGCAGATGTGACACTTCATCTTCGTGCTCAGAAAACCAGTCCTGGACGATGTGAGCTGTGTGAACACGGGCATTGTTGTCCTGGTAAATGGCATCACCATTAGGGAACAAAGTTTGCACCATGGGATGGACCTGGTCGCCCAAAATGGTCACATAGTCGTTGGCAGTGACGTGATATTTCAGGGTAATGATGGGTCCGACAGAATACCATGATATGGTTGCCCATACCATGATCGAATCTAGCCATGTTTCACANTGGGTTCCATAAAATGCTGGGAAATTCTTTGAGTAGCTGCAGATTTGGCTTCTCCTCAAGAAGGGCTCGGCTCCATAAATAAGTAAGTACAGGGGTACGGATGGGCATTGCCTGGGCCATTTTTCTATGACTTCAGCATCACACTGTCCTCTTAGTGGCATTTTGATCACTGATGAGTGGCTTTGGAATTGCAGCTTGTCCAGAAATACCCTGCTTGTGGAGTTCCCTTCATACTGTTTTGGAGCTGACAAGGTTTGTGAGCGTGACATTGNGCGTTTATTTCACAACTGCAAATGTGCAACAAATAGCCCTGAATCCACCGGCTACAACGTTAACTGCTTTCTTCGCGTTATGTCAAAATGACGCGTTTGCGAAAACACTGCTGTATTCGGAAGTGCCTACGTATTACACATGGAATGCGAGTAGGAAATCATTTGAACGACGCAAACGAGGAGAGCGAGTAGACGGACAAACTGGCATAGTATACAAGGAAACTGCAATAGGCGTTCGAATTCTGTTAGCTCTGGCGTGCTGCACAAAAAATGCACAGAACACTGTCTCGACAACAAATAAAGCTTGCAACGTATTGCGGAGGTTGTACGGGTAGTGGTGTTTGGCAGATAAGACAGCGTGACCTACAAACGTCGCTAAAATAAACTTCATTNATTGGAGAACGACCGACACTGGGATGTATGCATTACTGACGCGTGCAACACGTCACATCCACATAAAAATTCGTTCATTGTTTGCAATCATACTGACCGCCTGCTCTCCTTCATCTCCAACAGAGTTATGGGAGAAATATAAATCGCACGTGGCTGAAGATATTTTCCGTCGAATACGCCAGGAAAATTGCAATTTGAACATGGATTTCACAGCAGAAATCTACAACGAAGCGTTGATAATGACTGGAGATTTGTGCTTAGAAATCGCGAACAAAGTTCTCAATCTGTTACACCTCAGGGGGAGGGGGGTGAGAAAATATGATTGCTTTATTTTGAATTGTTTCATTTTTGGTCCGTTACACTATCAATCACAAAGT